>NC_044204.1:958193-1233974 GCF_900880675.1 Sparus aurata | reverse complement strand
ATTATATATATGTGTATATAGGTATATATATATATGTGTATATATATAATGTGTGTGTATATATATGTATATATATATATGTGTATATATATAATGTGTGTGTATATATATGTATATATATATGTGTATGTATGTTATATATATGTATGTTGTATGTATGTATGTATGTTGTATGTATGTTATATGTATAATATATATACAGTATATAATATATAGATAGATAGACAGATGGATGGATGCATGGATGGATAGATAGATAGAATTACTTTAATGATCCCAGACTGGGAGATTATTTAAAATAATATAATATAATTATTTATAATATATATATTATATGTATATCTACACATATATGTATAATACACTACTCACAATAAGTTAGGGATATTGTTATTTACATTTTTCATAGGGATTACATGCGGTTCAGAATGATCACCCTTGGCAAAAATGACTGGGGGAGACTCAGATGGATAGGATTAACGATGGACCATCCAGTACAACAAGACAAGTGTAGCTGTGGGGTCATCGTTATGAAGGTAATGTCCATGTGTGTCTGTGTCTTGCTTTATGTGTCAGACTTTTGGTGCTCAACTGAAAAATTCCATATATAAAATGTAATGTGCATACAGTGTAGTTTTTTAATCAGCATGTTTTGGTCATGCATTACTTTTGACTACTCAAATCATTTTTGGCTTTCTACTGCGCTATCCTTATCCTCCTATAATTTTTCAAAGGTGAAAAGCTTAATTCTGTATAATTTATTACTATATCTTATGGGTGCAGATGGCAAAGGCAGTAATGGAGGCATATCCGGCGTTACCTGCCATGTCCTTTGGCACCTCCATGAAGGAGATGGCGTCGGAAAGGACAAAGTTTGCCCTGGCATTACTCAGTGACTCAGGTTAATAAATCACTCTTCTCTTTTCTTTATATTAAACATTCGATCTTGTTGAAAGATAAGAAATGGAACACATCAAAAATAATCTATCCAATAACAGTTCAATCAGGACAGACTATTTACGACAAGAGAGCCAGATTTGAAGATGAGGATGAAATTACATTTATTGTGTGCAAAATAAACTTAGGTAGGGAAGCTTGAGGTCGCCCGATCTGTTGTGGGTACTACTTCTCGGTTGAAGATCCAGATTAAGACGGTCTGTATCTTGATGGAGGTGGCGCTGGGTTGGAGGTGGGCTGAGAGTTTTGCTGAAATTATGCTGGATGACAGCAGAGAAAGTACTTTTAAATTTCACGCTAATGACTGATTGGTAGAAGAGTAAGAGGATGGCAGACTGTGATCAGTTGAATTGTGAGAATAAAATTTGAGCGAGAGGATAGCGGGAAAACAGGGAAAGGGCTTTGAGGCGTGCTTAAAGGGATAGTCTTCCTGTCTGAACTTTTGCTTGGCATTGCAAACCTCTATACAACTAGCTATATAATTATTAACTCACAAGTAAATTCACAAAGAGGCACAGCTGGAGACGAGAGACAAAGCAGCAAACTGCGCGAAAAATGGAACAATGAAACCCCGCGAAGTGATGTGTGATCAGTTTGACCGCTTATGGCCGAAACAGGTTAACATATCATATTTTGTTTAATTTATATAAAAACTATTCCAAGTTAAAATACAGACACTTTTAGGAAAAGTCATGTAACAGCAGTACTGCATTTTTTGATTCATTGTTATAAGCAGACCTGTCGCCAGACCTCAGTCTTAAGGGGAGCATCAATCAAATAAACTCACACCATTGTTTCTGTATATTTTTAATGTTTTAATGATAAAGAATGCAACATTAGTATCTCTCAACATAAAAGGAAAGCTGATGTGCCCCCACCGAAAAAAGTTTGGGGACCCCTGCTCTACATGGTCAAATTCAACTGACAAAAAAGCTATATCATAAAGATATACAAAATTAATTTTCTTCACTAAGGAATAATAATAGTGACAGTTTTCTTTGATGCACTCGAAACCTCTATCAGCATTCCTGTCATCATTATAAATGATCTAGCTAACAAGCCACATTGATAGCTACACAGCTGTCATTCAAGTGTGTAATGAGTTTACATGCCAACAATAACAATAAATACTTTTATTTCAGTGTTGGACCTGGATAATCACTGTGTGATGTGCTGTGCTTCAAAGCCCCCTGTATCAGGACCTCCAGTGACTCGTTGGGTGAGTTTTTTCCACTGTTTATTACTTATCATTTATGATTTAGGGTTTACTGTATACCTGTAGAGTGTTTCTAAGCGAAGCACGAATTCTCTACAAACAATGTCATGGGATAAAAACAGTAAATGAAAAAGACAGTGAAGGTTGAGATGGTTGAATTTGCCAGAACTTAGGTCACTCTCCTCTACACAGATAGAGACCCTAGCTTTCAACTCTTTATTAGAATAATGCTGTATTCTAGTGCAGAGGAAATCCAATGGTGCCACATATTCTATCAGCGGCTTCAAGATTCTGGCATTTAAAATGCCATGAACATGACCGCTTCTAAATCCATCTCTAAGCTGTACACAGCTCTTTCCCATGCCAACAATAATAACACTCTATACATAAAAGATAAATGGGAAAGGGATTCAGGGATTGAGATTTCTGAAGAGGCTTGGGGCAACATCTGGTCCTTCCAGTGGACAACAGCCAGCTCAATAGACTGGAGAGAGCATTGCTCTTAGAATATTATTAGATATTAAGATACTAAATACTAAATTAAAAGTGTTCTGTAGGGATAGTTATTAGAGGGACTGTTCTACTTTCCATTAAGTTGCATCAGAATTCTATTGAACTTGTGAGCCTCATCTGGCTCAGGACTTAAAACAAACAATAACTGGAATGTTATTTGCTTTGGTCTTTACTAATGCTACCATGTGAACATATTCTTCTGTATGTTCAAAGTAAAGATCTAATTTAAATAAATAAAAAGATGGTGGCACTTAGCTATTTATTTATAACAGATTTGTTATGAACCGATGACTAACTCTGGGATCTTTAAGGGAACTCATACACTAAACTAAAGCTCATAAAAGGTCTTCATCACCCCCTATTTTTTGGAGGGAGGGGGTGGGGGATTATATTCATCATACAGATCATCAAAAAACTAATATTACACTACATTTATCACACAATGCACACAGTACATTGTACGCAGTCTCACATTTCAAAGTGGCAAGCTACAAAGTTTAAGCATGATAAATGAATCAAAAATCTTTTTTCTGGACAGTGGAAGATTACTTGTTGTTTCTCATCACAATCCCTGTAACCAAAGAGTTGAATTAAACATGGCATAGTATGGCCGAGACTGAGTTTGGACTTTCATGGAGTGTAAAGGGCTACGCTAGATTTTTAAGCAGACAAAACTAGAGCATTGCTGAAAAATGGAAAGCAGTGCAACAATAATTTATACTTGGATGACCCAATAGGGACACTGCAACTATGATGGAATTGCTGAGAGGATGGTACTGATATTGTCTTTGCTTACTTCATTTTACAGATACAGTGTGACACCTGCGAAAGGTGGTATCACAAGGAATGCCTGGATTTGGAGGAAGAGAAACTCCTAAAAGCAAGGGCAGGCAACTGGAACTGCGACCTTTGCAAATAAAAAAAGTGATAAGCCCTGACTTTACACTGGACATGTTCCTTTTTTCATCAAAATTCACATTTTATTTTTCCATTTTTGGTTCTCCAAATGGGCTCTGAGTTGTTCATTGCTGGTTTACAAAGAAAACAAGGCCCAGAGGCCTATTAACGTGACATTTATTGTATTTATTTATTTAGTTAGTGTTAATTTCCGATAAATTCTGTCATAATAACCTCAATAGCTTCCCTTTGCCTCAGAATCAGTGTAGGACAGTAGATCTAAGCCTGCTCTATGAGGCACACCTTTTTTTTATTGCATTTGAACACATTGCATATTTTTTATGAATTTGTAATACCTGTCAGAATGTAAATATGAGCATCAGAGCTCAATAACTCCCCGGTCATGTGACCTACTGGCTCAGAATCAGTGTAGGACAGTAGATCTAAGCCTGCTCTATGAGGCACACCTTGTATAATTGCATTTAAACACATTTCATATTTTTTATGAATTTGTAATACCTGTCAGAATGTAAATATGAGCATCAGAGCTCAATAACTCCCCGGTCATGTGACCTACTGGCTCAGAATCAGTGTAGGACAGTAGATCTAAGCCTGCTCTATGAGGCACACCTCTTATAATTGCATTTGAACACATTTCATATTTTATATGAATTTGTAATACCTGTCAGAATGTAAATATGAGCATCAGAGCTCAATAACTCCCCGGTCATGTGACCTACTGGCTCAAAATCAGTGTAGGACAGTAGATCTAAGCCTGCTCTATGAGGCACACCTCTTATAATTGAATTTGAACACATTTCATATTTTTTATGAATTTGTAATACCTGTCAGAATGTAAATATGAGCATCAGAGCTCAATAACTCCCCGGTCATGTGACCTACTGGCTCAGAATCAGTGTAGGACAGTAGATCTAAGCCTGCTCTATGAGGCACACCTCTTATAATTGCATTTGAACACATTTCATATTTTTTATGAATTTGTAATACCTGTCAGAATGTAAATATGAGCATCAGAGCTCAATAACTCCTCGGTCATGTGACCTACTGGCTCAGAATCAAATCAAATCAAATCAAATCAATTTTATTTATATAGCCCAAAATCACAATCACATTGCCTCAGTGGGCTTTACAATCTGTACAGTGAACAACATCCTCTGTCCTTAGACCCTCGATTCGAGTGAGGAAAAAACTTCACATGTTGATGGAAAAAAAACCTTTTAACAGGGTAAAAAAAAAAACAATGGAAGAAACCTCAGGAAGAGCCACAGAGGAGGGATCCCTCTTCCAGGACGGACAGACATGCAATAGATGTTGCGTGTACAGAAAAGAGCAACAATTCACAGTTTACAAGGTACATCAACAGAAGATCCGATACAAGTTATGCAACTTAGTGGAACCAGGAGACGACCAAGCAGGATGAGGCATCACCAAGTGGAGTCCGAGCCAGACGACCTCCTGTCCACCATGATGACCTGGAAGAGGGCAGGCCACACAAGATAATTAGTAATAGACAGAGAGAGGCATCAAGATTTACAGAAATAAAGATATGAGGAGATAGTGAAGCAGAGGAGAGCAATGATCCAGCAGAGCCCGGGGTGTGATGATCCAGATCAGTCAGTATTTCAAGGCAGCAGGAGCCCGGAAATGGTAGATGGTCCCAGGGGGCCGTGGTCCATCAGAAGGGAGCCTGAAAGAAAGAGGGGAGGGGGAGAAAGAGAAGGAGGAGAGAGAAGAGGAGGGGAGGAGAAGCTATAGAGAGTGACACAGCTTGCAGCTTGTGGGAACAGAAAACAAAAACAAAGGTTAGAGAAATGCAATATTTATCAGAAAAAACAGATTGTTTCTCATCGGCAGCACAGTGTAACTCTAGTAGTATAGGAACTCATTGAGACTGACACCGACCCACTGAAGAAGCTTACAGTTGATATCAGGGCTAATTAAAGGCTAAATCGAAGAAGTGAGTTTTGAGTTTAGATTTAAAGGCGTCAACAGAGCCAGATTGTCTGATGTCAGCTGGGAGGTTATTCCAGAGGAAAGGAGCCCGATAGGAAAAAGCCCTGCAGCCAGCTGACTTCTTTTTGATCCTGGGTACCATCAGGAGCCCTGAATTTTGAGAGCGTAATGCCCGAGTTGGAATATATGGTTTAATGAGATCTGACATGTACAACGGGGCAAGGCCGTGTACAGTTTTGTATGTCATCAGCAGCACCTTAAAGTCTGATCTTAGATGTACTGGGAGCCAGTGCAGAGATGCTAAGATTGGTGTAATATGATCAAATTTTCTTGTACGTGTTAAGACTCTGGCTGCAGCATTCTGAACCATTTGAAGACTTTTGGTGCTCTCGCGTGGAAGACCTGAAAATAAGGCATTGCAGTAATCAAGCCTAGACGAAACAAAGGCATGAATCAGGATCTCTGCGTCCGCGGTGGACAGGAAGGACCTAATTTTAGCTATATTGCGCAGGTGGTAGAAGGGGATCTTGGTAATTTCTTTGATGTGCTGATCAAAGGAGAGTGTAGAATCAAAAGTAACACCTAGATTCTTGACGGTTGAGCTTTGAGAAATAACGCAGTTGTCGAGAGTTACAGTCACCTGGTCAACATGGTGTCTCTGTCTGGCGGGGGCGATGACCAGCATCTCAGTTTTTTCCGAATTTAGGAGCAGGAAGTTTTCTGACATCCACTTCTTCACTGCATATAGGCAGGTCTCTAGCTTCGTGATTTGCGATTTGTCATCAGCTTTTAAGGGCACATACAGCTGAGTGTCGTCCGCATAGCAGTGGAAATGTATTCCATAGCTCTGAATAATTTGGCCGAGAGGTGAAATATATAAAGAGAAGAGCAAAGGGCCCAAAACAGAGCCCTGGGGAACTCCATACTTCACAGCAGTAAAAATTGATGACGTACCATTGTAGGAAACACATTGTGTTCTTTCGGACAGGTACGATTTTAGCCAGGCTAGGGCCAGGCCAGAGATGCCAAATTGACTTTCAAGTCTGTCTGACAGTATGCCATGATCTACAGTATCAAATGCAGCGCTGAGATCCAGTAACATGAGCACTGAGGTCGAGTTAGAGTCTAAGGTAAGTAGAATGTCATTTACCACTTTAGTAAGGGCGGTTTCAGTGGAGTGACAGGCTCTGAACGCTGACTGAAAAGGTTCCAGGAGATTATTATTGAGTAGGTAGCCTGAAAGTTGTTGGGACATGACTCTTTCTAAGACTTTCGAGAAGAGGGGAAGGTTGGATACTGGTCGATAGTTGTTTAGTGATCCTGGGTCGAGGTGTGGTTTCTTAAGTAGAGGCTTAACCACAGCAGACTTAAAACTAGAAGGGACAACACCAGTCATGAGAGATGAGTTAACAATATTTAACATTGTAGGTCCCAGTGCTGGCCATAGTTCTTTAAACAGTTTTGCCGGAAAGGGGTCCAGGACGCAGGTAGTTGGTTTAGAGGATGAGACAATTTTAGACAGTATCTGAAGGGAGATATTTTCAAAAGTGTTTAGAGCTGAGACTAACTCAGAATCGGCAGCAGGACATTTTTTGACAAGGTTTGACGAGGAAGCCAGATGTGATGAGTTAATTTTCTTTTCTTTTTTTTTTTTTTTTAAAGATTTTTTTGGCATAGACACCTTTATTAAGCAGTAGACAGATAGGAAATATGGGAGGGAGAGGGGGATGTGACATGCAGCAAAGGACCTCCGGGCGGAATCGAACCGGGGTCGGCTGCGTTCATGGCATGCGCTCTAACCACTCGACCACCTGCGCGCCTATGATGATGAGTTAATTTTAATTCTGATCTCATCAATGTTATTGCAAAAGGAATCTAAGAAATCATTTGCATTAAAGGGTGCACAGCTCACCGACTGTGGTTTTTGAGTAAGTTTAGCCACAGTGTTAAAGAGAAATCTAGGATTGTGTTTATTATTGTTTATTAGGCTGGAGAAATATGCAGTTCCAGCAGTATTTAGAGCACGCTTATAGTTTAGTACACTATCATGCCAGGCAAGATGAAAAACCTCCAGTTTGGATTTACGCCATGCTCGTTCCATTTTCCTGCAGGCCTGCTTGAGATCTCGGGTTTCGTCAGTAAACCAGGGAGTAGATTTCTTTGGTCGTCTTGTCCTGGTAGAGACCGGTGCCACAGAATCGAGGAGCGAAACAAGTATGGAATTCACTTCATTCGTGAGGCTTTCCACAGGTTTTGTCACAGTCGCAAAGGGAGCCAGGACCCCGGGCACTTTTTTCACTGAGTGTCGCTGTGATTGCCGGGCTGATTTGACGAGAAGTAACAACATTTGTGTCATGGACATAGGGACAGGCTAATGACGCTTCAAATGTATCAGTGTAGGACAGTAGATCTAAGCCTGCTCTATGAGGCACACCTCTTATAATTGCATTTGAACACATTTCATATTTTTTATGAATTTGTAATACCTGTCAGAATGTAAATATGAGCATCAGAGCTCAATAACTCCTCGGTCATGTGACCTACTGGCTCAGAATCAGTGTAGGACAGTTGATTTGGGCTTTCTGTATGATGCGCACCTGCTTGATTGCATTTTACTTGCCCTCATAATTCTTGTGAATTTTTATTGTAGTTCTCATATTTTACACAATAAAATCTTAATACATTTAACACAGGTTTTATTTTGTGAACCGGAAGTTCCCACACGGTCTCGTAAGTTAGCGCTGACTTTCCCACCTGCTTCTGTTTCCCGTTTGCCATAAAGTCTGTAATAAGGGCGCACTTAAAATGTTGGAGCGGCTGGCTTGACTACGTGAAAACAAGAGACGGCTGGCGTGACCGCAGGGTCGTGCCGCTAACGTTATGTCCTCCAGCAGGACGAACGAAACGAAAACTATGAATTATCTTTCTGACTGCTTCACTCTGATTTCTCCCAACAGTTTTTTTTTCTTTCAGAAATGTGCTTATATTTCCTTTGAAACCGATTCCAATATCGCTGAAAACTCCATATTTCTTGTCCGAGCATGGCTGGCAGTGAAAGCTGCAAAATACCGTATTGACCCGAATATAAGAACAAAGACCAAAATTCGTCTCTCAATAACAAACTCACATACCCTCCTGTCAGTCTCTTGGAAGCGGCCGCTTAGAGGACCACGATAAGCTTTTCTCTTACTGTTAGCGTTTTCAGACGATCTTTTTGGACCCGCCATCTTCGGACGTTACACAACGAAACTCCATATTTCTTGGCTGGCTGACAGTTGTTTGGCGCCTCCGCTGTATTGATCATTGATCTCTGTCAACTTGCCACACTTGATCCACTTTGCTCCGTAAAATCATAGACATATATACATGTATATATGTCATATATATACATGTATATATGTCTATGCGTTAAATCACCACGTCTCTCCATTTTTCATCTCCTGTCACTTCTTCTTCTCCGCTGTGATTGACAGATAACCGCAGCCACAGTGTCAGTGACGTCTCTACAATAAGCTGGCGCCCTCTGCTGTTGCGGTCGTGTAGCGACACAGACAACTATCAGCATGTGTTAACGGTTAGACCCCGATTATAAGACGACCCCACTTTTTTATATAATTTTAATCGAAAAAAAACCTCGTCCTATATTCGGGTCAATACGGTACATAGAAGTATTTTTTTGTTTACGGCTGTATAAATGTGAGAATTAAATTTGGGAACTGTTATTGGACCAACCTGCTGTCAATCTTGTATTCTGGTTGCTGATTGGTAAGGGAGGACGTCCTCCCTTAGCGCGTCATTTTACGTGTCTTAGCCAATCATAGATCAGCATGAAAAAATCTTAAACGCATTAATGAATGAAAGGAGATCCCTCCCACGGAGGACAGAAGCCCTCCGTCCTCCTCTAGCCCCCACCTTCCTGCTCCCTGCTCCTCTCACAGACTGCTCTGTCTGCTCCGTCTGCTGCTGTCGCTGTTCAACCGTTTTAAGTGGATTTTCTTCCAAAGAAGAAACTTTTTTTTTATGATATAATATATAAATAATATTTTATAAATGATACTGAGATTTGGTAATGATTTATTTCAACCAGTTATTCTTTCTTTAAAAAAAAATGGATCTTCCTCTTGCCTCTCAAAAATAGAGGAGGACCAACCTCCTCTGCCTCTATGGACGAGCCTCCTCTGGTGATGACAACACAAAATGATGTACATGAATTCAACATGCACAACAAGCATGGCACGGAGGTGTAAAATGGACAAAGACATGGGGTGCTTGTGAACCAGTGAAGGAAAGACTATCTGCTCATTAAAAATGTTATTTGAGAGTTAGAGGCCCTGCTGGATGAATTCACTCACTTCCAGACATGTGACGGCATGGTAGATGTATGGGTAGAAAAGACTGATCTCTTTTTTAGTTTTTGCTATTTGATTGTGACGATCTCTATCCAAAAGTTGACAAGAACTGTGAATCCATAATGGTCATTGTTTACAGTTTTTGTTCTTGGCATGTTCATACCAAATTTTAAAATGCTTCTGCAGGCCTGGACACATAAAAAAATAAACAATTTGTAAAGAAAAAAGTAAAAGAAGTAATAGAAAGTAAAGAGTCTTTATTGTCATTACACATTCATCTTGTGCAAATGAGCAGTTCACTGTGCAATGTGCAAATATATTGTCTGCCAATATTATATGAGGTAGTGACAGTTTCAGGTAGCAGCTTGGCTACAGTCTAACCAGCCTCAGGGTAGAAGCTGTTCCTCATTCTTGCGGTCCTGCTCTTAATGAAGCCTCCTGTCTGATTGCAGGGGGCAAACTGTGTGTGCAGGGTGGGGCCTTTGTGATGCAGGAGGCCATTGCAGGGGAGGACGGGAGGTGTCTGTCCATTCTGAAGTCCAAGATCATGTCCTTTGTCTTCTTCATTTTGATGCAGAGGTTGTTTTTTTCTGCACCAACCCTCCAGGACTTCCTGTGTGTAGCCAAACTCATTGTTAATGATGCATCTGACCACTGCTGTGTAGTCCATGAACCTCACAATATAACAGATTGGATGCCCAATCATATTCCATAGGTGTATGTTTGTATGTCTGTATGTCTGTATGTCTGTATGTATGTATGTACGTATGTATGAATCTAGAGCTGCCCCACCAAATGAAAAACACACAGGGACCACACAACTTAAAATACATACCTCAAGTAGATGGACCTTTTGCAGGTGCTTGGCAAGTCGATTAATATATGAAGCATTTTTTAGTGTATGTATTCATTATCATTAATTGTTTATTGATTTCTTTATTTTCTTTATTTTTATTTATCTTATTTTGATTTATCATGTACTGAAGATAATGCAATACGATAAAACAGAATCAAATTATCCCCAATGGAAAATTTTGTGTCAGAGCAGCACAAACATACACACTATGACACAACAAAGAAGAAGAAGAAAAGCTACTCTAAAAAAAAACACGAACACACACAAAAGTGACAAAAAAGCATAAATAACAGTTTAAAATGAATGATCTTGCTTGCACAAGTACACGCATCCTTTGTTAAAACATCTGCACATATGTGAAGAATTCATGTCATCAAAAGGTTGCTTAAAGAGTGTGCATTTAATTAAGGATTTATTGAGCTGGTGGTGAGGAGACTGGCCTTGTTTCTAACTGCCTGAATCCGAACGTCTACCCTGCTTCCTCTGGTTTGGCATCTGACATGAATAGCCCTTGAGTCAGATACGGCCACCAGCCACGCCCTTTAATGGCAGCTCTCCTCTAAATGATCTGTGCACTTGGTATGGTGCTAGGTTGAATAAATAGTTGTAATGTGATAGGGAGCAGCAGGCGCGTCGTTAGACCTGGGCATTCGGGGCTATAGCCCCGGATGTTTTGGGAATAGCCCCGGATCTCTGTGCTTTGAAAAAAAAAAAAGAAATCTAATATAATTGTCTAATGGTGAAAGGTTTTTATGTGGCTGCATATCGAACGGCCAGCAGCCTCAAATGCGACATTGTCACCAGAGTCCGAATAATTTGTTGCAAATTCAACATCAGTGTTATTTTTTCCCCCTCTATGCGTCACTGATATGACCAGAGCCGTCTATTATGGGGTGTTCAGACCAAACGCGACAGACGCGAATACAATCGCTTCAGACGCTTAATTCGTGCCGCGCCAGACGCTCCATTCGCGCCCCGTGATCATTTTGGACTATTCGCTTCATTCGCGTCATTCGCTTCATTCGCGTCATTCGCGCTTGCCCGCTCATTTTTGAACCGGTATTTCTCAACCCGCTGTCTTTCCACGTCTATTATGGCTGATATCACCACCGATGCTGCACTGTACCTGCTGTCCCAGAAACACCGGAAAACCACCCGCCGTCGTGTCTGGATTCATGAAGTCCTCCGGAGACACACGGAGTTGGGGGAATGTCACTGTCTCCTCCAGGAGCTCCGTCTGGATGACGACCGGTTCCATCGGTACCTCAGGCTGACCGGAGCCCAGTTCGAGGACCTGTTAGCTCGGGTTGGTGCCAGGATCTCCCGCCTGGACACCAACTACAGGCACTCCATCTCAGCTGCGGAGCGCCTGTCCATCTGTCTGAGGTGAGTTGCGGTGTCGTACAGCACTGGGTGCCCACACACAGCTACAACTAGCTTCTCCTCCATCGTTGCCAACCGTAAACAACCGTACGTGATGGAAGTGACGTCGTCGGCTTGAACTCGTCGCTGATTGGATGTCGCGGCGCGATGCCGCTTGAAAAGTTGGATATTTTCAACTTTATTCGCACCGCGCCAGACGCTTCAGACGCTTCATGCGCGCCGCGCCAGACGCTCCAGACGCTTCAGACGCTTCAGACGCTTCATTCGCGCCGCGCCAGACGCTCCATTCGCGCCGCCGTCGCCTGAATCGCGTGTCATCGCGCCATTTACATTGATTTTCAATGTAGAGTTGCCGCTCCATTCGCGTCTATCGCGTTCGGTCTGAACGCCCCTTTAGCCTACTGTTTAGTACCACTGCAGCGTTTATAACAGGGATGGAAATTAAACCCGCCACCGCCAAATGCGGGTGAGTTTGTGTGCTGGCGGGTGAACTGAATCAGTTTATCACTGTGGCGGGTTCATTCCAGTCAGATCTGATCCAATTAATCTTAATGATCGATATCTTGGTTAGGGCATAACAATGCGCTTTCCACAACACTAGAGTTAGATCCGGACAAATCATGTTTCTGATTGGACCAAAGTGTCAGTTGGACATCAGAGGAGCCGGAATTCAACATGCGGCCGTAAGCGGTCATTTGGACCGCTGGATTTAAATCCTATATTCCCTCATGTAAATACACAACTGAGTGATGAATGCATTCATTGTGTCATGATATTTAAAAAAAAACAAAAAAACCCAAAACGAAATAACACCAAAGTGTACATTTTAATAAGTTTAATTATACATTTATCAACATTCATGTCATCGCACATAGTAAACCGTATTATTGCATATTTACACGCGATTTTAATAGAGAAAACTCAGAACAAGAAAATTAACTATTAAAAGTAACTTATTTGATTATGAAACATTTTATTTTAACACTTAATAATATATAATAAAATAATGATAATAATAGAAAAAGCTGAAAACGAGCTGATGTAAAACGAAAAAAGAGCCGTTGCGATCACTGGTCACAGATTACCTCCGATCTCCTCACAGATACCACACAAGTGTCCGACGTTTGGTTCCGTTTGCAGCTCTTTCGGACCGGCACTGCCTCCGTCTCCGTGTCTGCTGCTGCGGTGGTTGCTTCCGCTGCTGCCCACCTTGTGCCGACTGCCGCGGCCTCTTTCCCCTCCATGTATTCTGCCCTCAGCTCCTCTGCCAGCTGCTGCAGGACTTTCCTCCTTTCCTTGAATAAGATGCGGGCATTGATCTCAGTCAGGTCGAGGATGTTATAGAACAGTGGTTCTTAACCGGTGGGGCCCGCCCCCCTGGGGGGGCGCGGACACTCTCCAGGGGGGGCGCGAGTAGGTTACAGGATGGGAGGAAAAAAAAAATCACGAAAATTCCCCCCATGTCGACATGCAAGTGGTTGGACTATTAAACACACAAACAAATCATCCTTCTGGCGATTTTTATGTCAAAAGCGTCTACCGACAAATCTATCTTTTACTGGTGTTACTGGAAACTTTTGTGGTGTTTGGAGACTCTGACCTGAAAGCACGTATCACTCTGCAGTTACTATGCTCGACGAGCAGCGGGAGCTGCCGTGAGTCCCTCCCCCGTCCAAAAGCACTCACAGGCGGTCAGTCTCTCAGTACCTCGCGCAGCAGTCCAGCCTGCAGTCAGAGCAGAGAGGAGACACACAGCACTCCGCGTCCAGGCTGCGCATGGCCGCCGCCGTCCCAGCTCAGGCTTACAGAGAGGGGTGTGAATGTACCTTATATTACCAAATAATAGCCGGGTTTCAATTAACCACAGTCCCTTTAAACGCAGAGTGCAGGTGTATATTTTGATAAATAACCAAATAAATGCCGGGTCTAATTCATTTATTTTTTTTAAATCAAGAAAGAAGACGTGACCACTGACACTGCACGTTTTTCTTCTTCGCCTTCTTCACATATTGTGCTTGCTTCCTGTCAGTCAGCATCACATTAATGATCGCCATGGCTCCGGTGCAGCAAAAAATAAAAAGTACGACTTGAAATTCAAACTTTCTGTCGTAAAATATGCAGAGGAAAACTCGGGAGTGCCGCTAGACGTTTCTCTGTCGACCCCAAGAGAGTGAGAGATGATGAAAAAATCAAACTGAGCTTCAGCGTCTGTCCGAGGAGGACAGCAGCAGGGCCAGGCTGCCTGCTGGAGGGAGGAAGAAGGCTAGCGAGGAGCCTGAGATAAACATGCGGGGATGAGTTATCAGAAAACGGGCACGCCACGAGAGAGTGTCCCACAAAATGATCAGGGCAAAATAAATGTCCGCCACCGTGAGTGACAGCAGAGATGAGGAGTTTGCAGCGAGTAATGGTTGGTTGAATCGTTTCCTCCGCTGCAACAACTTCACTTGCAGAAGGATGCCAGAGAATTCACAGAGAAGCTGGAGAAATTTGTGACATTTTCATTCCGGATTTGTGAGAGGAAGGAATTAAATGCCTGTCCCAAATAAATGCCTGGTCTGTTCAGTGATTGAAACAAATAAACGCCCCGACTATTATTTGGTATTTTACGGTATAATAACTGTCCCGGCCGGGGAGAGAGACATGCAGCACAGTGCACAGCTGCAGACACAGCAGAGAGGTGAAGAGACGCGACTCATCATGACTGACAGGCATCAAGGCCACTCAGCGTCACCTTACCGACCCGCCCCCAGATATTTCATTCACGAAAACAGGGCCTGTGGCAATTCTGGACAGCTGTTTTTGTTTTGATTTTTCTTCTTCCTTCATGGGCCCTGTGTGTGTGTGTGTGTGTGTGGGGGGGGGGGGCCAACTGCAATGAACCAGCTTTGGGGGGGCCCAGCTTGCAAAAGGTTGAGAACCCCTGTTATAGAAGACCGCCACTGGCCATCTTCGCTGACACAGACACCGAGGCAGTGCCGGTCCAAAAGAACTGCAAACGGAACCAAACGTCGGACACTTGAAATGCCACAAGCCCGTGTGGAACTGTGCGAGAGCGGAGGTAATCTGTAGACTGTGACCAGTGATCACAACGGCTCTTTGTTTGTCTTTGTTTTAGATCAGCTCGTTTCCAGCTTTTTCGATTATTATTATTTTTATTATATTATATATTATTAAGTGTTAAAATAAAATGTTTCATAATCAAAGAAGTTACTTTTAATAGTTAATTTTCTTGTTCTGAGCTTTCTCTATTAAAATCGTGTGTAAATATACAATAATTACGGTTTACTATGTGCGATGAATATTGATAAATATAGGCCTACATTTAAAAAACGAAAGAACTAAGTTTAATTATAATTAAACTTATTAAAATGTACACTTTGGTGTTAATTCGTTATTTAGTTTTTAAAAAAAATATATCATGACACAATGAATGCATTCATCCCTCAGTTGGGTATTTACATGACAGATTATAGAGTTTAAATCTAGCGGTCCAAATGACCGCTTACGGCAGTTCTAGTAGTGTTGTATTCCGGCTCCTCTGAAGTCCAACTGACACTTTGGTCACGGGGGGATCCGCTGTGTGACAGCGGAGAGTCAGCAGCTGGATTTTGCACCCACGGTCAGTAGTTTTAGTAGGTGTATGGGCAAACAAACAAACAACAACCACCCCGACCATTATTCATTGTATTATTAAATTTGTGGGAAGTTATTACAATAAAGATTTTCACGTCCCCACAAAGAAATCCCTGCAAACGTAACAGTTATTACATGTGTGGGAAATCGTTTGTTACGTTTGTAGTAGGCAGCGGCTCTTGTGGAAAATGTATTAGGCTACATTTGTGGTTGAAATGCTGCAGATTTTTATTACGTTTGTGGGTTTATTGACGATGTTAAATGACGATATTTGTCTCTTAATACCCTACAAAGCCTCCTGTAGGCCTGATGCAGATAGACAGTGAAGCCAAGAAATTATAATAGGGAATGTTCTACCTGCTCTAACAGCCTATGCACACACAGCGCAGGTCTTGGCTATAATATCTTAAACGTAACATTACTCTGTAGGCCTAGTGAGGGAAAATTAGCTTTATTAGTGATTAAAATATGACGATGAGGACCCCTTCCTTTCCTTCTCAAACTATGTTGAAATTGCATCTTTAAACAGCCTAATTTTCGAAATTTTCGAAATTTCCCCGGACCCCGTTAAAAAAGACTATCTGCGGGCAGTGATGCCGGTATCTGACCACTTTTCAGAAACGAGTAATCTAACACGTTAATATTTCCAAACCAGTAACCAGATTAAAGTTACTTATTGTTTTTTCCTCAGTAAAAATGTATATTTTTGCTTTCTTCTTGTCGCGGGGAGTGATGTCACGTTTGCAACAAGTCACATTTCAGCACGAGCACAACTCACGTGTAACACCACGCAGCGACACAAACACGACAACAATGGAGGGAGGAGAGAAATGCGGCGTTTTCTAGCTGGAAATATAGTCATTATTTTTAATTCCTCTCAGCTAAAGATGAGAATATTAATGTTTGTTGTAAACTCTGTGCTGGCGACAAAGTACTATCAAGCTTCAAGTGAGTTTTAAGGAGTAATCAGTAATCAGATTACTTTTTCAGGGTAACTGAGGCATCACTGCTCAGGGCTAAAGCCCCGGATGTTTTGCACTCCTAGCGACGCCCCTGGGGAACAGCAAAGGCCATCTGCCCACTGGCTGAGACCTGAGAAGCTGAAACAAGCCATTGGCCAGTCTCTGCATCATATGACTAACAGACTTTTCAAGTATATGACTGTAACATTTGAATAAATGTTGGCATTGTTTTATGCCAGGCACGAGTTTGGGCAGGCCATCGAGCGGCACAGGGGTCCTGGGGGGTGTGTCCGCGGGAGTTGGTTGTCAGGTGCTGAATGCTGTGTGCTGATGTTTAGCAGTAATAAAGAACCGTGGCTCCAGACATAGTCTGTTTATTTTACATCACAACTACGACATGGTGTCAGAATAAATATGGATATCGCCGGAGTACCCTCGCCGAAGATAAATTGGGATTCGTCGAACCTACCTGGAGAGTGGAAAAAGTTTAGACAGCATGTGCAGCTGATGTTCACGGGACCGCTGCGGAGCAAGAATCAGGCTGAGAAGTGCAGCTACCTACTCCTGTGGGTTGGAGAAAAGGGGAGAGACATCTTCAACACGTGGGCATTAACAGAGGATGCCGCAAAGGAGCTCACAACGTATTATGACCGCTTCGAGGAGTATGTTATGCCAAAGAAGAACACGATCTTTGCCAGGTACAGATTTAATGAAAAGGTTCAAGGCGCGAATGAAACCCTGGAGCAGTTTGCTACAGAGCTAAAGTTGTTGGTGAAGGACTGTGACTATGCTAATGAGGAGGAAATGGTCCGCGATCGCATTGTGTTTGGCATACATTCGCCCAAAGTGAGGGAGAAGCTTCTGAGTGTGGGATCAGCGTTAACACTGGACAAAGCTATGGACATTGCAAGATCCCATGAGCTAGCTATAGCACAGATGCGCGCCATTGAAAATAGCGCGATGAGCAGCACGCGCGAACAGGTTGTGCACGCGGTGCACAGGCGACAGCACACAGCGAAGGAGGGAGCGAGAGGAGCCCGCTACAGTCACGATTAGACGGACTCAAAGCCGAACGGCCCAAGTAAAGACCATGGCAGAAACTGTGGATACTGTGGAAACAAAGCACATCGGGACAGCGGTCACTGTCCTGCCAGAGGTAAACAATGTGCCAAGTGTGCCAAATTAAATCACTTCGCCAAGGTCTGTAAATCCATAAAAGCAAGATCAGTGCATGCAGTGAGTGACAGCCATGCAGCCGATGAGACAGACGAACTTTTCATTGATGCTGTTACAAAGAATGGACATTTATCAGAATCTGAGCAAGCCGTTGCGAATATTAAGTTGGGAAAACAGGGCACAGATCTCAAATTTAAGCTAGATACTGGTGCACAGGTTAACGTTATTCCCCTGAGTGTGTTCCACCAGTTGAAGACCACATGCAAGCTACAGCTGCAGCCTACATCACGCACACTGACCGGGTATGGTGGACAGCCACTTGTTGTTAAAGGCATGTGCAAAATGCACTGTGCGTACAAGGACTGCAGCATGATGTTGGACTTTTATGTAGTGAACACGAAAGCACCACCAGTCTTGGGCCTGAATGCATGCCTTGATTTGGACTTAATAAAGCTAGTGTTATCCATCAATGCACCAGTGGATCAGAAATCCATCAGAGAGGAGTTTTCTGATGTTTTCAAGGGGATCGGCTTATTCCCAGGAGAATGCACCATTCACCTTGACCCATCTGCTACACCTGTGGTATGCCCCCCAAGGAAAGTCACCATAGCTCTGCGCAGCCGCCTTCAAAAGGAACTGCAGCACATGGAGGACACCGAGATTATTGCCAAGGTAACTGAGCCATCAGAATGGGTTAATGCATTAGTGGTAGTTGAGAAGCCACGCACGGGGAAGCTTCGGGTCTGCCTCGATCCCAGAGACCTGAACAAAGCTATCAAAAGGCCGCATTACCCATTACCAACGCTGGAGGATGTGACTCCAAAGCTGACAGGTGCAAAGCACTTTAGTGTGTTAGATGCACGTTCAGGATACTGGGCCATCAAACTCACCACTGAATCCTCCAAGCTGACTACATTTAACCCGCCATTCGGACGCTACCGTTTTCTGAGGCTTCCCTTCGGATTGATTTCAGCACAAGACGAGTTTCAAAGACAGATTGACGAGACTTACCAGGGCCTTGAGGGTGTGGTTGCTATTGTTGATGACATCCTCGTTTTTGCTGCAACCAGAGAGGAACATGACAGAAACCTCCACGCCATGCTGCAGAGATCACGAGAGAGAGGGGTCCGACTGAACCCTGAGAAAAGTGTCATCGGAGCTACTGAAGTGAGCTATTTTGGCCACCTCCTCTCAGCTCAAGGCATAAAACCAGACCCAGCAAAGGTCGCCGCCATTAAGATGATGGAGCCGCCGAGAAACCGGGCAGAGCTAGAAACTGTGCTGGGAATGGTAAACTACCTAGCAAAGTTTGCGCCTGGTCTGTCTGAAATAAATGCACCTCTGCGCCAGATGCTGAAGCAGTCCAGTGAGTTCCTATGGGACAAACAACATGACACAGCATTCCAAAAAATGAAGGACATCATCACCAGAGAGCCAGGGCCAGTCCTCTCCTATTTTGATCCTAAAGAGCTCAGCCTTCAGGTGGATGCGTCTAAACGTGGTTTAGGTGCCGTGCTGTTACAGGAAGGTAGGCCCATCAGTTATGCTTCAAAGGCTCTCACAGAAACAGAGGTGAACTATGCACAGATCGAAAAAGAAATGTATGCTGTGTTGTTTGGATTCAAGCGTTTTCATCACTATGTATATGGAAGACATGTCTGTGTTGAGTCAGACCACAAGCCCTTGGAGTCGATCATGAAGAAGCCACTGGCTGCAGCTCCCCCCAGGCTTCAGAGGATGATCCTCCAGCTACAGAAATACAGTTTCACTATCACCCACCATCCCGGCAAAGATATCCCTGTAGCTGATACGCTGTCAAGAAAGTCACTCGTCTACCACGACACCAGCCTCAGTGAGGGGATGGATGTACAAGTACACACGGTCTTCAGCAGCATGATGGTGAGTGATGACAGACTGGAGGAGATCCGTGTGGAGACAGAGAAGGAAGAACAGCTCACACTGCTGGGGAAAGTGATTCAGGCTGGGTGGCCTGATGACAGAAGAAACTGCCCACAGAGCGTGAGGGAGTTTTGGAATTACAGAGATGAGCTGAGCAGAATGGATGGAATACTCTTCAAAGGTGAAAAGATCGTAATTCCTACCAGCCTCCGACACGCATGCTACAGAAGGTTCACACAGGGCACATGGGCATCGATAAATGTAAGCAAAGAGCCCGGGACATCATGTTCTGGCCCGGAATGTCCAAGTGTATAGAGACGATGGTGAAAAAATGCAGCACATGTCAAGAGCACTTGCCAGCAAACACAAAAGAGCCCATGATCCCTCATCGCATCCCAGACAGACCGTGGCAGGTGGTTGGGACAGACATCTTCTCATGGCGAGGTGAGAATTATATCATCACAGTTGACTACTACAGTAGATTCTTTGAACTAGACAGAATCACCAGCACCACCTCGTCATCTATCATACACAAACTAAAAGCAGCTTTCGCCAGGCATGGGATTCCTGAAGTTGTAGTTTCAGATAATGGCCCCCAATATGCGTCCAAAGAGTTTGAAACATTCTCTCAGACCTGGGAATTCAAACACACCACAGCAAGTCCACATTACCCTCAAAGTAATGGCCTTGCTGAGAGGACTGTAAAAACAGCAAAATCACTCATGGATAAAGCCAGAGCGAATGGACGAGACCCCTATCTCAGTCTCCTTGAATACCGCAACATGCCAGTTGACAATTTCAGGTCTCCTGCACAACTGCTAATGAGTCGCAGGCTCAGATCAGTCTTGCCGAGCACCAAGAGTCAACTGCAACCTGAGATCGTCAGCTACAAAGATGGACACGCAAAATGGCAGCAGAGACAACAGTATCAAAAGAGGTATTACGACACATCATCCAAGCCATTGCCTCCGCTGCACAGTGGGGAATGTGTGAGAGTCCAGGAACAGGGCCGCTGGAAGCCTGCAGTCATCATCCAGCCAGCTGACACAGAACGGTCATACATCCTGCGCACACATGATGGACAAATGTATCGTCGCAACCTCAGGCATCTCCGGACGACCACAGAGGACTGTCCTGACAACGGGATCAGCTCAGCAGACACAGAACACAAAGAACATACTCCATGCTCACCTGAAGAAAACACACACAAAGAAGCACCATCCTTACCTAACACACACACACCAGAGCTCTTGACCAACACAGCTTCATACCACACCAAGTCAGGCCGAGAGGTCAAGACACGATCCATGATGGATCTGTAACTAACTGTAAAGGGTGTAGGCGGATCGCTGCCCTATGCAAAAAAAAAAAAAGAATGTTCATGGAATATGTTAACTGATAATATTGCTGTTCATGTAATATGTTTCCAAGAAAGAGAGATAAGGTTAAAACTGAAATGATCTCATAGTGTGTAAAGATTATATTGAAAATGTTAATGTTAACGTCAGTGTTTACATACAGATTGTTGTCTGACTCAGGAACTAATGACATCATAGTGTCACAATAGTATTGTATATTATTTGTATCTTGTTGAAAGTTGTGCTGATGCAGCATTTGGAATTGACACCATATCTAATATGGTTATTCAGAACATATATTTCAAGATCCAGTCTGAAGTATACCAGGTTTACTTACCTCATTGATACGCTAGTTGTTGCAATATTCTTAATTGTTTCATGCACAAATCTAGCCATTGTTGGTTTCTTTCAAAAAGAGGAGGATGTAACATTTGAATAAATGTTGGCATTGTTTTATGCCAGGCACGAGTTTGGGCAGCCCATCGAGCGGCACAGGGGTCCTGGGGGGTGTGTCCGTGGGAGTTGGTTGTCAGGTGCTGAATGCTGTGTGCTGATGGTTAGCAGTAATAAAGAACCGTGGCTCCAGACATAGTCTGTTTATTTTACATCACAACTACGACAATGACCAAGGTCTGTTCAGCCAAATATAAGTGTATTGTACTAGCTTTTGTAAAAACTGACATTTATGGTGGCCCTAGGACAAATGACTTGTATATCTACCACATCAGGACGTGCCCAAAAATTGACCCCAAATTTCTAGCTGTCACTCAAGACCAGCTTCTCAATATGTAAAGGCTCATAATCTAGCCTCAAGAGCCTTTAATGCAAAAAACTGAGTCGATCTCCAAGTGGCATCAAATTTACGGCAGCTTTTCTGAAAAGTTCTGATCAAAGTTGCAGTGTTTTTAAGCATTTCGTTGCAATAAAGTTGTAAGAGTAAGTCAAAGTTGCGAAAAAAAAGTTACGGCCCGTTCCCCGCTTTATATACTCACACTTCAACAATTAATTAAAACGAAGGGAACCAAGCCACTCAGCCAAAAAACAAAAGATTTCAAGGAGTACAGAAAAGTATATGCTTTATTACACACGTGCATCTGCAGGATACAAAATCATCAGTTGAAGACATTGTGAATGTCTGAGCCATCACATCATATAAAACAGAACACTGACAGCTCACAGTAAACATTGCCAAACAATACAAAATCAAGTTCTCTTTTGAGTAGGCCTACCCAGACATAACCTGAGTGCACCAAAATAAAGTAATATGGTATAAATTCCAAAGTGCACTGCCTTTCAGAGTAAACATAGCACACCCTTGGTAACACTGTACTTTGCTTGACCTCAAGCCTGTATGAGGAGTGAATCTAAATAAAGAAATCAAAGTACTTTTTTGTTTGATTGAATATGAAACAAAACAATCACATTCATAACAAATAAGGCTAAACCCTGCATTCTTCGGAGTAACCATAATTTAACAGATATCTATGGATCAAAAATTGAAGTAAGCAGGATGAAAATGCACAGGCTAAGTATGTTGTAAATGCTGTAAATGCAAAACAAAAAAGACGATTCAAAAACTAAAGTGCGATTCAACTTATCTCAGTGCATTCTTCTCTGTTTTAAAGAAATATTCCAATTTCTTTTAGGCAGATATTCATGACAGTAATGCTAAATACTCTCAGCAATCACATAATAACAAATAAAGCATTGACTCATTTCAAAAACATGTTTCCTGCATCGTCCAAACTAAACAAGTGGGTTCGATGATGTCGGCTCAACGTTTCGCAGGTAACGCTGTGTGGACTTTATTCACATCCACACGTGTGCAGGAAAGTCATTCACCACTGTGGTAACACCACCAATTTACATAAACATAGAAAAGTAGTTCACCCTCGAGAGAACTCTGAGCTGCAAAAACAGTTGAAGAAAGAGGAGGAGGGAAAATATTGCAGGTAAATCACTGAGTCCTCAGCTCTCTCTGAAAGTAGGGAGAATCAGCAAACCATAGTCCAGTGAAATCTACCAAGATCCACACATCTTCTGCATGATTTTAGTTTTCATTATCTAATTTGGTGTGAATTAAATCATGAATAAGAAATACACTTGACATTATAGCAATATTGCTGCTTACCTTTGACTGTTCCCTGGCTTTCACATCATTTTTATCGATCCAGCACTTGACTTTCTTTCTGTTTGGAACACAGAACACAAACACAAAATTGTTTAAATCGAAATAAACATAACATGATATTTGACTGTTCACAAACTCCCTCTCAATGGTCTCGAGGTCTGTGTCTGTGTCCTCACTCACAAACCATCTGTCCACGCTCTCATGCCTCATCAGAATGTGAAGTACATGGTGTTGTGTCACACTCATCTTGACACTATCAAACAAAACATCTTAGTGCAGTCATGTCCTGTGAGCCCACATCTTTGTATGGACCCCACATCTGTTTACAGTTCTGTCATCTTAACATCATATTCTAAATCATAAAACGGAGACATGCATTAGCTTATTCTTTTAAATTTTACTCACAAAGTCCTCCTCCCCAATGACCTTGTCCTCTTGCCACATTTCTTCGTCCTTTTTCTTGAACCTTTCATCCACCTTCTTATATACAACCAGAACAAATCATCAGATCATTGACATTTCTTAAACATACCATGTAGAGGGGGAGTGACATGCAGCAAAATGACCCAGGCCGGGAGTCGAACCCGGGTCCGCTGCAGAGCCTCAGCACATGGGATGCTCGCTCTACCAAAACAGCTAAACCGCGCCCAGTAGAGATTTATTTTAACAAAGTTTTGCTCACCTGTGCGCACATATATGCACATGTATATATGTACATACATACATATAGGGCTGGGCGATATATCGATATAAAACTTATATCGATATATTTTTTAAATGTGATATGGAATTAGACCATATCGCATACATCGATATAGTTCAAATTTGCGCTGTGGTCCTTGCTCCGGGCAAACCGCTGACCCGGAGCTCTCTGCACTGCTCCCCCCGCCCCTCCTCCTTCATGCACAGAGAGGGGAGGGGCTGGAACAGACACTCCGGCACTCTTCAACAAACACTTTGGTGGCCGCCGTTGCCCCGCACTTTGGCCTTGATACCCCGTGAAAAAATATCATCGCACGGCCACCGGACAGCGTAGCGAGCTTGTCTTGCAGCCACCTGAGTGCACAGTAGTCACTCACAGTAACTTCAGTGAGTTCGCGGTTCGCGCAGGTGGAGTCTCATCATCACGATGATCTCACGTGAAAGCCTCTCAAACAGCAGCAGCGTCTCAAAACAGAAGAACGAAACTTACAGCACAGCGAGCGAGCTCAGCCGGTTTTGACATGATACGTAACTGACGTATGTGGTAGGATTTAGTCCGGTAAAGTTGGAAATATATTCACAGATTCGAACTTCCCGGATCAATAACTCATAAGTGAAACCTTGTTAAAACACAAACGACGGCTCTTTCCTACCGTAGTGAGGTAGACAACGAGCTACAACCGTATTTTCATCAAAACGAGCGTCTGGACATTAACTCTGGTCTGCATGGTCAGCCGTCTGTGAGACGAGGGCGCAGGGACCGTCTACAAAGTGCAACACTGAAAAGAGAAACTACAAAAAATATTCAATAACTTCACTATTATTCAGAGTGTAGTGCCACCAAAATCATTCCACACATCAGTGGTCTCCTGCTGGTTTTTCTAAAAAAATTTTGTTTAGAAAAAAATGTGCTTTGCCATAATTTGGGGGAATTTCTATTTGGGAGAAATATTCAGTAACACTAATATTCAGTGTAGTGTCACAAAACTCACCTCACTCTAACCCTACTTAAAAAAACTGTTTTGTAATGTAACATTAACTTGATATTGGTATTTAAAAAATATTTTAATACATAATCCATGTCTTATTATAAATTAGGATGTTATAGTATCAGTCTGAAAGGTAAATCAACAAATTTTACTCAGTGGCCTTTGTGCCCCTGACAAAAAACAAAAAGTGAAGGCCAAATGGACTTGCCCCTAAAATGACGAAATTCCCACCCACATGTCATATTTGGCTTTGATTTTGACTGAACATTTGCTCTCACTTTGCATAAAAATATCGGGATATATATCGTATATCGATATTCAGCCTAAATATATCGGGATATGACTATTAGTCCATATTGCCCAGCCCTACATACATACATACATACATACATACATACAAACATACTTACACATATACACATATGTACATATTTATATATATATATACATATATATATATACACATATATATACATATATAAACATATATACATACATATACATATATACATATATACATATACATACATATATACATATATACACATATATACATATATACATACATATACATACATACATATATATACATACATATATACATATATATATATATATATATATATATATATATATATATACATATATACACATATATATACATACATATATATACATATACATATATACATACATATATATACATACATATATACATACATACATACATACTGTCACAGGTGAGGGATGTCCTGTCTTGGGTTTTTTGTCTTGTGAATTTCATGTTTTATTTTGAAAAGTAACTCTCCTCTCGTTTCAGGTCACTTGCCCTTCCTCTTGTGTCACCAGTCTGGCGTCTCCCCTGATCCCTGATTGTTTCCACCTGTGCTCCCTCCCCTCATGTGTATATAGTCTTTGTCTTCCCCTGTCGTCCTGTCGAATACATCCAGCCTTAATCACAGCCTCGTCTTGTCTCGAAAGTTAAGTATTGTCAAGTTTTGTTTTCTCATATAGTTTTCCTCTGTTGAAGAGCGATTTTGATTTTGTAAATTTTTTGTTTTTTGTTTGTTAAGTCAGTTTAATAGCGTTTTGCTTTTCCTCCTGTTGGAGTGCTTTTTGTTCATTAAACTTTTCAGCTTATTCAGAGTAGTAAATTTTATAGCCGGTGTGCTTTCCTCGATTGAGTGACTTTTATTTTGATGATTTCCTAGATCAGTGTAGATATTCCTTTTCCTCCTGCGGGAGCGTCTTTTGTTCTTTTTGTGTTTTGTGTTTTAGTATTGTCCGTTGGACATTCAGTGTTTCTCAGTCTGTTGTTTTATCACTCTGTCTTCAGAGATACTATATTGAAAATAAAGCCTGTCTTTACTACTGCCTATCTGCATCTGAGTCCTAAATTTCTGCCACAGTCTGACAGTATACTCTGGCCAGGGATGGACTCAGCAGAGGCAGAACGGCTTTCGGAGATCCTGCACACCCAGGAAGCTCGTCTCAGTCGCCAGGAGGAGTTTCAAACAGCCATGGCCGCCAACCTGGGCCACCTCTCCTCCCAGCTGCAAGATCTACTGGGACAGCTTGCTCGATCAGGTGTTGCAGCTCAGACTCCGACCACAACCAGCGCTCCAGCGACCACCACGCACAGTGGCGGAGCCACATGTAAACTAGCCGGGGTTATGTAAAACCTTTTTGATTGACTGCTCTATTCATTTTGAGTTAATGCCTCACGCCTTTCCCACTGAACGATCTAAGGTTGCCTTCATGGTCTCCCACCTGACCGGCAGAGCCAAAGCCTGGGCTTCAGCCGAATGGGGCAGGGGATCCACGGTCTGCGACACCCTCGCAGGTTTTCAAGGGGCACTCACCAAAACCTTCGATCCGGTAAGCTCAAGTAGAGAAAAGGCCCAAGAACTGAGCCATCTAAAACAAGGTAAAGACTCGGTGTGTGATTACGCCATTCACTTCCGCACTCTGGCAGCAGAAAGCGGTTGGAACAATGCAGCATTATATGATGTTTTCTTGAAAGGTTTGGCCCCATCCATCCAAGATCTTCTCGTTTCCTTGGACTTACCGACGGACCTTGACGCACTCATCGCACTCGCCATTCGGACTGATAATCGACGGCGGAAAGCAAAGCCGAAGATCTCGGAGAGAACACCTACCACACCTGCTTCAAGATGGCCGACCCCACAGCGATCTACCCCAGACACTCATCCGCACCCCCGTGCAGTTCCAGATGAGGAGCCCATGCAACTGGGACGAGCCCGATTAACACCGGAGGAATGTCAGAGGCGGCAATAGGAAGGTAGATGCTTCTACTGTGGCGGGGTTGGTCATCTCGTCGGTTCTTGTCCAGTCAAGAAATCACAGGCTGTGAGTCATGTCCAGGCGTCTAAGCCGGTTCCTCGCACACTTACGAAGATCAAATTAAACAATGTTTGGTATGTAGAAGTGCTAATCGATTCAGGGGCTGACGAGAGTTTAATGGACTGGGGGTTAGCCAGAAGATTGGGGATTGAGAGCGAGCCACTAGCTAAACCTATCCAAGCTCCTACCACAGACTCTGAATTTCCAGACCTGACTTCAGTTCCACCTGTTATCACCATCTTAAGGACGTATTCAGCAAAACCAAAGCCCTGTCTCTTCCTCCTCACCGTCCTTATGATTGTGCAATAGAACTAATTCCAGGATCCACCATTCCCAAGGGCCGTCTGTACTCCATCTCGGGGCCTGAGAAGAAGGCCATGAACGACTACATCACCACATCACTGGAGGCAGGCCTGATCCGTCCATCGTCGTCACCCGCCGGAGCAGGATTCTTCTTTGTGGGGAAGAAGGACGGGTCTTTTCAACCATGTATTGACTACAGTCCACTGAACGACATTACCATCAAAAACCGGTATCCACTCCCTCTCATGACGTCAGTATTTGATCAATTGCAACAAGCCAAGTTGTTCACGAAACTTGATCTTCGCAACGCATACCACCTGATCCGTATCAGAGAGGGAGACGAGTGGAAAACCGGTTTTAACACACCCAGCGGCCACTGAGTATTGTGTGATGCCCTTTTGTCTCACCAATGCACCTGCAGTTTTCCAAGCCATGATCAATGACGTTTTGAGAGACTTTTTGGATCATTTTGTGTATGTTTATTTGGATGACATTCTGATCTATTCTCCTGACCTCGTTACGCACTAAATTCATGTCAACCTAGTTCTTAAGAGATTGCTAGAACATGACCTGTATCTCAAAGCAGAGAAAAGTGTTTTTCATGCCGAATCTGTCTCGTTCCTGGGCTTCATTGTAGCCCCTGAAAAAGTACAGATGGACCCGGCTAAAGTTGGCGCTGTGGCAGAATGGCCTACACCAGACGGCCACAAAAGGGTTCAGCAATTCTTGGGATTTGCGAACTTTTATAGGCGGTTTGTCAGAGGCTTCAGCGCAATAGCTGCTCCTCTCCATGCTCTCACATTCACTCAGGTGCAGTTTCGCTGGTCTCCAGAAGCTGAGACGGCGTTCCAGACCCTCAAGCCCCGATTCACCACAGCTCCCATTCTCACTCTACCGGACCCACAGCGCCAATTCGTGGTAGAGGTGGATGCGTCAAACGAAGGAGTGGGGGCAGTGTTATCTCAGCGGGCGGAGCGAGACGGCAAGATGCATCCCTGTGCCTTCCTGTCGAGACGGTTGTCCAGAGCTGAACGGAACTACGATGTCGGTAACCGAGAACTACTGGGGGTAAATTTGGCGTTGGAGGAATGGAGACATTGGTTGGAGGGGGCCGAACATCCATTCATTGTCTGGACAGATTACAAAAATTTAGAATTTATCAAGAAAGCTAAGAGGCTGAACTCTCGCCAGGCCAGGTGGGCGCTGTTCTTTAATCGCTTCTCTTTTACTCCCTCTTACAGGCCGGGATCTCGAAACATCAAACCCGACGTCTTGTCACGACTATTCGATCCCGAGCCAGAGACCAAGCAACCAGAAACTATCCTTCCACTGAACTGTGTGGTTGGAGCGGTGACTTGGCCTATAGAAAACGAGGTAAAGCAAGCTAACGGTGGAGCCCCATCACCTAGTGGTTGCCCTAACAACCGTCTATTTGTCCCCGCTGAGCTGCGTCGACAGGTGATTCATTGGGCTCACACCTCGCTGCTTTCATGCCATCCGGGAATCAAAAGAACCATGTTCGTCATATCCCGGAGGTTCTGGTGGCTGGCTATGGAACCGGAGGTCCGGGAGTACATCGAGGCATGTTCGGTCTGTGCACGTAATAAGACGTCTTCCAGGGCACGTATGGGACTTCTTCAACCACTTCCTATCCCCTCCAGACCGTGGTCGGACATCTCTATCGACTTCGTCACAGGGCTCCCGGTCTCACAAGGTAACACCACGGTCCTCACCGTGGTCGACCGTTTTTCTAAGGTGGTCAAATTCATTGCTCTACCGAAACTAGCTTCAGCCAAGGAAACGGCGGAGGTCACGATGAGCATTGTGTTCCGAGTCCATGGGTTTCCGAGAGACATTGTTTCAGACCGGGGGCCCCAGTTCGTGTACCGGTTCTGGAGGGAGTTTTGTCATCTCATCGGAGCCAAAGCCAGCCTGACGTCAGGATATCACCTGGAAGCCAACGACCAGACCGAACCTAAACCAACAATTAGAAACCGGCCTCCGGTGCGTGGTATACCAGAACCCCTCAACATGGAGCAAACACCTGGTCTGGGTAGAGTATGCTCATAATTCACTGCCTACATCTGCTACCGGCTTTTCTCCTTTTCATTGCGCTCTAGGTTATCAGCCTCCTCTGTTTCCAGACAATGAAATGGAAGTGTCGGTTCCGTCAGCCCATGCCATGGTTCTACGTTGCCGACGCATCTGGGCAGCCGCTCGACAGGTACCGATCCGTCAGGCAGATCGGGTAAAAAAGACTGCAGACCGAAAGAGACGTCCGGCACCGAGCTATCATCCAATCCAATTGAGAACATTTGGGGATGGATGGCAAGGGAAGTTTACAAAAATGGACGTCAGTTCCAGACAGCCCTCCGTGAAGCCATCTTCACCACTTGGAGCAACGTTCCCACTAGCTTCCTGGAAACACTTGCATCAAGCATGCCGAAATAAATTTTTGAAGTGATCAACAAAAACGTAGGAGCTACTCATTACTGAGTCCTTTTTTGAAACTTTTGTTTCTATTTTAGGGGGGTTTTGGGTTTTTTTGAGCTATGGTCTTTTGATCAGCTGATGAACAAAAAAAAAAAAAAAAAAAAAAAAATATATATATATGTATATATAGATAGATAGATAGATAGATAGATAGATAGATAGATAGATAGATAGATATATATCGATATTATATATATATATATATATAGATATAGATATCGATATCGATATTATATATATATATATATATCTCTCTCTATATATATCTATGAGATATCTCTCTCTATATATATATATATATCTCTCTCTCTCTCTCTCTCTCTCTCTCTCTCTCTCTATATATATATATATATATATATATATTATATTTATGGATATGTATATATATGGATATGTATATATATATATATATGTATATATATGGATATGGATATATATATATATATATATATATATATATATATATGGATATATATATATATATGGATATATATATATATATATATATATATATATATATATATATATATATATATATATATATATATATATATATATATATATATATATATATATATATATATATATATATATTTTAGGGCCGGGACTCGATTAAAAAAATTAATCGAATTAATCAGAGGCTTTATAATTAATCAATCGAAATTAATCGCATTTTAATCGCATATAAATATTTGACCTGAGAACAGTGAGAAGCAATTTTTTTCACATGGATTTTGAGTATACCATTGAATAATGACTGAATACAGAAGCTTAAGCAACAAAAGATTGTTTTTGTTTTTTCAAGACCAACAGACCAGTGCAATTTTTTAATACTTTTTTGGCCTTTTATGGCTAACAGCTGAAGATATGACAGGAAACATGGAGAGAGAGAGGGGGAGTGACACGCAGCAAACGAGTCGAACCTGGGTCCGCTATAGAGCCTCGGCACATGGGACGCGCGCTCTACCCACTGAGCTAAACGCTGCCCCGACCAGTGCAATTTTTGCCATAAAGTCCAGCAATAGCATGCTCTTATCTACGCTGCCATCCGTCCGCTTTTGAAAACAAAATTTCCCATCCACGGGGCCAACCAAAGCAGTCTCATCTGCTTCTTCGTTCATTGTTGTTGTCTGAAGTCATGAACGTTAGTTGGTGCTCCAGTATAATCAGTACCCCTGAAACTCTTCCAGTGAGAAACGTTTCGCGGTGCAAAAATAAGTGCGATTGAAATGCGTTAATTTTTTTAACGCCTTAATTTTTGTGTAATTAATTAATCGTAATTAACGCGTTAAATACGATATATATATATATATATATATATATATATATATATATATATAGATAGATAGATAGATAGATAGATAGATAGATAGATAGATATATATATATATATATATATATATATATATATATATATATATATATATATATAGATAGATAGATAGATAGATAGATAGATAGATAGATAGATAGATAGATAGATAGATAGATAGATAGATAGATAGATAGATAGATATATATAGATATATATAGAGAGAGAGATATATATATATAGATAGATAGATATATAGATATATCGATATCTATCTATCTATCTCTGTATCTATACATCTTTATCGCTCTTTCTCTCTCTATATATATATATATCTACAGTCAGGTCCATAAATATTGGGACATCGACACAATTCTCTTTTTTTTTGCTCTATACACCACTACAATGGATCTGAAATGAAACAAACAAGATGTGCTTTAACTGCAGACTTTCAGCTTAAATTTGAGGGTATTTACATCCAAATTTAGGTGAATGGTGTAGGAATTACAACAGTTTCTATATATTATTCCTACGTTTTTAAGGGACCAAAAGTAATGGGACAAACTAAACAATAATAAATCAAACGTTCAATGTTTAATACTTGGTTGCAAATCCTTTGCAGTCAATTACAGCCTGAAGTCTGGAAGTCATAGACATCACCAGACGCTGGGTTTCATCCCTGGTGATGTTCTGCCAGGCCTCTACTGCAATGGTCTTCAGCTCCTGCTTGTTCTTGGGACATTTTCCCTTCAGTTTGGTCTTCAGCAAGTGAAATGTATGCTCAATCGGATTCAGGTCAGGTTATTGACTTGGCCATTGCATAACATTCCACTTATTTGACTTAAAAAACTCTTTGGTTGCTTTTGCAGTATGCTTCGGGTCATTGTCCATCTGCACTGTGAAACGCCGTCTAATGAGTTTTGCAGCATTTGGCTGAATATGAGCAGATAAAATTGCTCGAAACACTTCAGAATTCATCCTGTTGCTTTTGTCAGCAGTTACGTCATCAATAAATACAAGGGAACCAGTTCCATTGGCAGCCATACATGCCCACGCCATGACACGACCACCACCATGCTTCACTGATGAGGTGGTATGTTTTGGATCATGAGCAGTTCCTTTCCTTCTCCACACTATTCTCTTCCCATCACTGTGCTACAAGTTGATCTCGGTCTCATCTGTCCATAGGATGTTCTTCCAGAACTGTAAAGGCTGTTTTAGGTGTTGTTTGGCAAATTCTAATCTGGTCTTCCTGTTTTTGAGGCTCACCAATGGTTTACATCTTGTGGTGAACCCTCTGTATTCACTCTGGTGAAGTCTCCTTTTGATTGTTGACTTTGAAACACACACACCTGCCTCCTGGAGAGTGTTCTTGATCTGGCCAGCTGTTGTGAAGGGTTTTTTCTTCACCAGGGAAAGAATTCTTCTGTCATCCACCACAGTTGTTTTCCGTGGTCTTCCAGGTCTTTTGGTGTTGCTGAGCTCACCGGTGCATTCTTTCTTTTTAAGAATGTTCCAAACAGTTGATTTAGCCACACCAAATGTTTTTGCAATTACTCTGATGGGTTTGTTTTGATCTTTCAGCCTAATGATGGCTTGCTTCACTGACAGTGAAAGCTCCTTGGATCTCATCTTTAGAGGTAACAGCAACAGATTCCAAAAGCAAGTGTTACACCTGGAATCAACTCCAGACCTTTTACCTGCTTAATTGATGATGGGATAACGAGGGAGTAGCCCACACCTGTCCATGACATAGCATTTGAGTAGGGCTGGGCGATATACCGAATATACTCGATGTATCGCGGCTTGTTCTCTGTGGGGTGTAGAAAATGACTATATCGTGAATATTCAAGTATACATTCAATTGTCACGCAGTTGCTTTTAGTCGCGGGCACTGAACTACAGGTTTTTCTCACTCTCTCTCTTCTCTCCGCACAGAGAGATAAAACAAACGCACCCAGTTACGTACATCACATTCTGTCGTGCGTGCACGTCATACGCCCGGCAGCATGTAGCAGCAGAGATCTCAGGTAGTGGCAGCAGCAGGTGCTATGAAAAATGGAGGGAGAATTAATTCCCAAGAAAAACAACGCATGATCCATCGTCTGGTGGTGGTTTGGGTACAAGAGGGAGGACGTAAAGTATGTATGGATTAAAGTTCTCCGTCGCTACGACGGATTTCCGTCATTCAAACTACACAGAGGTGACTTATGAAATCGATGTAGATCGGAGAACAAGTGTTGGCTGATTTTATTGACAGATTGTCACACTCGACAGCCAATGGTATCGTTAACAGCGTGTGCGCGCCTGACCAATGACAGTGTAGTGACCCACACAGGGCGGGTTATAAACACGGAGCGGCGCTAACGTTTAGCTGCTTAGCTAGCAAGGACTCGTCGCGCTGTTACGTTATCAATTTTTTTTTTAGTTTAGTCAACACGTGAGCACTCGTCTGACACGGAGAGTCTCCTGTTGTGTGCTACATGTGTGAAATAACAACTATAGTCTGGACTTTGTCTGCAGTGTATCTGTGTAAACGGCTTCAGCGTCTCTCCCTCCCCTCTGGCACCGTGAGTTACCATGGTTACAGGAATGCCCTGAAACTTTATAATAATCAATAAGAAGTTTTTGGTTAGTTTGACTGTACAAAATCATGAATGTAGCCTGATTGTAGCTCAATGCTGAAATCTTGTATTATAACATATAGAACAAATGTAAAGCCTCAGAGCTTCTTTGATTATTAACAGTGATGACAGAAAGGTGATAACTCGCCATCAGACTGACAGGGCTGCAAAAGTTGCTGTTTGTATGATGTATTTTTATGTTAAACGATAAGAGGTTCACTTTAAACATTATTATTATTATTATTATTATTATTATTATTATTATTATTATTATTAATATTAATATTAATAATAATAATGATAATGATAATGATAATAATAATTAATGATAATGATGATGAGAAGAAGAAGTAGAAAAATAGCGTACTAATAAGGTTCCCTAGATGGTTGATTATTTGAAAGAGTAAATCTTGAGAGAAGCTTGGCAAAAAAAAAGGCACAGTTTGATTTCATAGATTGAAAATTACATTGAAAAGACAAAAAACATTTTAAGTGTAGGGGTGGGACGATACGGGTAACTCACGATTTGATACTAGAGATGCACCGATCGATAGGCAACCGATCGCAATCGACCGATAATGCCCCTATCGGTTTTGATCGGAGTTCTCAAAATAGATCACATCAGGCCGATCAGATGACGTTTAAGTATAAAGACAGTGCATTAACTGCATGCAGGGAGGGAATTTCATGGCCGCCGTTGCCCCGCACTTTGGCCTTGATGCCCCGTGAAAAAAAAACTCATCATACGGCCACAGTGGCCTCTGTGCCCCTGGCCCGGTCAGCGTAGCGAGCTTGCCTTTAATTACAGCCACCTTAGTGCACAGTAGTCACTCACAGTAACTTCAGTGAGTCCGCGGTTCGCGCAGGTGGAGTCTCATCATTACGATGATCTCACGTGAAAGCCTCTCAAACAGCAGCAGCGTCTCAAAACAGAAGTACGAAACTTAAAGCACAGGTGCGAAAGCGAGCGCAGCCGGTTTTGACATGATACGTAACTGACTTATGTGGTAGGATTTAGTCCGGTAAAGTTGTAAATATATTCACAGATTCGAACTTCCCGGATCAATAACTCATAAGTGAAACCTTGTTAAAACACAAACGACGGCTCTTTTCTACCATAGTAAGGTAGACAACGAGCTACAACCGTATGTTAATCAAAACGAGCGGCTGGACATTAACTCTGGTCTGTATGGTCAGCTGGCTGTGAGACGAGGGCGCAGGGACCGTCTACAAAGTGCAACACTGAAAAGAGAAACTACAAAAAATTCAATAACTTCACTATTATTCAGAGTGTAGTGTCACCAAAATCACTCCACATATCAGTGGTCTCCTGCTGGTTATTCTACAATTTTTTGTTTGGAAAAAATGTGCTTTGCCATAATTTTGGGGAATTTCTATTGGGAGAAATATTCAATAACACTAATATTCAGTGAGGTGTCACAAAACCCACCTCACCCTAACCATACTTAACAAAAACTACTTTCTAATGTAACTTTAACTTGATTTTGGTATAAAAAAATGTTTTAATACACAATCCATGTCTTATTATAAATTAGGATGTTATGGTATCAGTCTGAAAGGTAAATCAACACATTTTACCCAGTGGCCTTTGTGCCCTGTCATGTAGCCTTGGTGCCCGTGGTGTCCATTTGGCCTTCAGAAAAAACTGAAGGCCAAATGGACTTGCCCCTAAAATGACAAAATTCCCACCCTGACTGCATGCATTCCCACTAGTAAGCTACAGTTACTCTATGTAAGCTGAGTCCAAATTGTCTCTAAGAGAGTCTCTAGAGTGTGAAATATTGCACATTGCCTCAGCCTGCAATAAAATGGTGGTCAATTCATGATACTTTCTCATCTCCTAATTTTTATACTTAATAATACAATGTCAATGTTGTGTAAGAAGAATCATTAATTAAATATATGAAAGTTATACAAGACAATGATATAGAAGAATTTATGGATTTGACGCTGTGATCGGTGATCGGCAATATCGGGATCGGCAGATACTGCTTTCGGTGATCGGTGATCAGCCCCAAAAATCCTGATCGGTGCATCTCTATTTGATACTGTGACGATATTTGGCCCACGATAATGATAATATCACGATACAAGATATCTGCAATATTCGATATATTGCAAGAAATTTCATCAATGATATATCACAATATGTGACTGAAAAAGAAAAATTTCCTATAAAAAGGAAAACTTCTTATGCATTTATTCCATTTATTTAATTTTATTTCCCATAAATTTAATATGCCTTGATGTGTCCAGGTTGACCCAAAGCACTTTAATGTTCCCACTTCAGATGGGTGAACATAACTCTGCACATAATTGGTTGCATACTGAAATGTGCCCAATATTTCATTTAATTTTTATGTTATTCTTATCTTGTTTAGCTATTGTTAAACTAAAACGGGCCCAAGTTTACATAAAACAAGTTGCTACTGACTTTTCAGTATCAGAAAGCACTGTCCTGGTTTACATAAGACATGTTATTGATGTTCATGCACTTTAATGTGTCCAGCTGTACAGTGTTTATTCATTTGTACATTGTACAAAGTTTTGTAATACATTTTTTATTACCTGAGAGTAGTTCACCGTGATAGCGAACGAGATGGCTTTGAAGATTCGTAGTGTTGCTGTTATATTTTACCTTCGCAAAACAGTTCTTGCATATTGCATATTCTTTATCCAGTGTTCTCCCGTCATCTGTCTCGTAAAAGCCAAAGTGGGTCCACACTTTAAAGTGGAAACTTGCGGGTGGGTCTTTGATTTGTTTTTCGTTGTTCGTATTTTCCGCCATTCTTGCATCTGTTCTTCTTCTGTTGTTAACTCGTCTTCTTCACCGGCAGCTGCTTATGCCTACTTTACCCTCATTTACGGGATTAGCGCCCCCACAAACAGGACAGGAGAGATTAAGTACTGACGGTGACAGCGGGGTGAATCCATAATGTGTGTTGTAATAAAATATCGATATTTGCCATCAGTGTATCGATTATTTATTGCGACAGAGAGCACAACAATATATTGCAATATCGATTTTTTCCCCCACCTCTATTTAAGTGTAAATAGAACAGCTGTTCAGATCATCCTCCTGTAAAACACTGTTGGTCAAATATGTAAACGTGATGTCTGCATTAGAGAACATGGTGTGTGGTGAGGCTGTAACTCTTATCTTGTTTTTTTTAGCACATGTCAAGAAACGTGCCCTGTAACATGTTTTTCAAATTATAAATTGGTAATATGACTTGGCTACATCTCAAAAAAACATTTCAGTCAAAAGATTTTTTTTGCTTTAATCCATGAAATCAGCATATATTGATGCAGTATGAACAATGTTTTTATGTAGACACGTAGAATCATCATACTGGCATGATTGTATGCATCAAAGTGTTAATTCAAAGCTAAGGGAAAATATCGAGATATATATCGTGTATCGTGACCTGACCTAAAAATATCAGGATATTAGTAAAAGGCCATATTGCCCAGCCCTACTTTTGAGTCAATTGTCCCATTACTTTTGGTCCCCTAAAAAGTAGGAATAATATATAGAAACTGTTGTAATTCCTACACCGTTCACCTGATTTGGATGTAAATACCCTCAAATTAAAGCTGAAAGTCTGCAGTTAAAGCACATCCTGTTTGTTTCATTTCAGATCCATTGTAGTGGTGTATAGAGCCAAAAAGATGAGAATTGTGTCGATGTCCCAATATTTATGGACCTAACTGTAGATATATATTTATCTATATCTATCTATCTATCTATCTATCTGTCTATCTATATATATATATATATATTCTCCTTTCACACATATACATTCTCCTCTCACACACATACATATATTTTCACTCTCACGCACATACATTCTCCTTTCACACACATATATTTTCCTTTCACGCACATACATTCTCCTTTCACACACACATACATTTTCCTTTCACAGACATATATTTTCACTCTCATGCACATACATTCTCCTTTCATACATGTATATTCTCATTTCACACACATACATTCTCCTTTCACACATATACATTCTCCTCTCACACACATACATTCTCCTTTCACATACATATATTTTCCTTTCACGCACATACATTCTCCTTTCACACACACATATATTTTCCTTTCACAGACATATATTTTCACTCAAATACACATACATTCTCCTTTCACACATATAAATTCTCCTTTCACACACATACATTCTCCTTTCACACATATACATTCTCCTCTCACACACATACATTCTCCTTTCACATACATATATTTTCCTTTCACGCACATACATTCTCCTTTCATGCACATGCATTCTCCTTTCTTACATATACATTCTCCTTTCACACACATACATTCTCCTGTCACACATATACATTCTCCTCTCACACACATACATTCTCCTTTCACATACATATATTTTCACTCTCACGCACATACATTCTCCTTTCACACACATATATTTTCCTTTCACGCACATACATTCTCCTTTCACACACACATTCATTTTCCTTTCACAGACATATATTTTCACTCTCATGCACATACATTCTCCTTTCACACATAAATTCTCCTTTCACACACATACATTCTCCTTTCACACTTATACATTCTCCTCTCACACACATACATTTTCCTTTCACATACATATATTTTTACTCTCATGCACATTCTCCTTTCACACACATATTTTTTCATTTTCCATGTAAAGGAAAATATGAGTCTATATATATCTGAAGAAAATATATGAATGTAAGAGAAGAATATGTGTGTGTAAGAGAAGAATATATGGGTGTGAGATAAGAATATATTTGTGTGAGAGAAGAATATGTGTGTGTGAGAAAAGAATATGTGTGTGAGAGAGGAGAATATAAGTGTGTGTGTGAGAGAAAGTATTGTGGAAAAGGAAGTAGTTTAGTGGAAAAGTGCAGTGATTGGCTGTTCGGGTGGGACTGGGTGGGACTCCCTGAAAACTACTTTTGTGAAGGGACGCCATTTTTTCTTTGTCGTGTGATGGCCTTACCAGCCTTGTTTAGAAGCTGAGAGCTAATCACTGAAACTTCTCTGTTGTTGGCTGAATAGCCCCCCCGCCTCAGAGGACAGAGGAGCTGAGTGGATTCACTTCATTTTAAATGGAAATAACCCCGCAACTGGAAAACTCTGACATGGGTTTGAAAACTACTGCAGACTGCTTTCCTGTGGCAGTACAAAGAAGGTTTAATGAAGATCAAGGATTGATTGATGCTCACTTCAAACTTGGAAGCTGTAAGTTTTGCCCTTTTTTATGATGCTTTACTGTTTATTTTTCATGTTAGCCTGTTGAGCCTGGCATCAGCACTGTCTGTGGCTAACCTGGCTGATTTAACATCGCTGGACCTATGAAGTATTTAAAACCTTACTGAGGGACAGCTAAAGGAGGATGAGGTGGTGTGTAAAATGTCTGTATGAGTTTTAAGTTGAACATGACATGAGCAATAGAGGTGTATAAGTTATATAATTTAGCAGCTAAGTAAGTTACTGTGCATGGTAGGGGTGTCAACGTTTACAATTTTTTTCTACACGTGTAAACGGGGCTTCTAACCGACGTGTAACCGGTTACACGTCGGAGATTTATGATCTCTTTCTATCGCAGTTGAGGTAGCACCGATGCCAGCAGCAGTCTCTCCCTCCAACTTGTTCGGGTGTTTCCATCGCAGGTGGTTAAGCATGGATCCCGTGCTGTTGTTGTAAGCCAACTTTGCCTGACATAGCCTACACTCAACTTGATTTCCACTGGCAGTTTGTTCAAAATACACACAGTGCTCCGCTTGTTGATCGCCGCCATCGTGTCCCCCAGTCAACTTGAAGTGATGTGACGCGACATTGGCTGTGGGGTTTTTAAAAAAATTTTTTTATATCAACGTAACATTGTGCCCCATTCATCTAACCTGCGGATAACCGCGCTAGTGGGAACATTTATTTGTATAGTTAGTTAATGTTATTATCTGACGCTTTCAGGCAACATTATCTTACTTTCACTTTTAAAAAATTGCGTCCGTCCAATTTTCCTTCGGCCGTCGGTATCAATTTATAGCGGGTCGGCTCTGGTACGGAATGTAATCTGTGCTACTGTCGGAAAATGGGTCGGATGCGGTGACCTGTGCAGGACTCTGCTCTAAGTGACCATTTTAATCCTCTAGCCAATTATCAAGCTAAATATCCAACATGCTAGTTAACGTCAAAGACTGTGGTGGAAGACGACGGTAAAATATTTCCACTAGATTTATTTATGCCTGAATTTTTAAGGTGTGGCGGCTTTTATTTTGCCGTGGCGGTGCGCCACAGTAAATTACATGTAGAGGAAACCCTGAATAGTATATATATTGATGAGAAATGAACGAGGAGGAGGAGGAGGGGAAAAAAATGACGTGTAAACGGTTATTGATTTTTCTAAACGGTTATGATTTGTTATCCGTGTACCCGTTTACACGTGTAGACGTTGACACCCCTAGTGCATGGCATCAAAGACAGCTAAGCCGTTAGCCTCGTTGTGTCTCTCGCAGGCACAACACTATTAGTCAAAAGGTTTTACATTTTATCAGTCTGATAAAACAGTCAAACAGTGGTAACTCCTGAGGCACGTTTTATGATGAATGCAGGACATGAAACCATCACTACCCTCAGAATATCAGTATTGCATTTGACAATGGATTATTGATTAAGCTAAATATCCCGTGAATGCTTCGATGATGTCATTCTGCATAATAATTAGCCATGTGCTTCTGTTTGTATGAACACTGGACAGATGAAGAAAGATGAATTTGCCTCAAATAAGATTCATTTCAGATCATTTTCTGTTTATCTCCAGCACGTCAGAATGAATTGTAAATAAAGGGCAATATAATTGGCTAAATGTAAATTTGCCTCTGTCCTCCATCAGCCATCTGACCATGGCAATAGGGAGTGAGTTGAGTACAAGTGAGCAGGTAAGTCATGGTCAGATGGCTGATGATGGACATAAAAGCAACAAAGTTTAAGACATCTACTTTAATGTAAATGTGGTGCTTGGGTGCATAAAAAATAATCAAAATAGACCTCATTTAAAAAAAACAAATCCCCCTGCAGAGGCCAGTTTCAACTAAAACATTTATTATGGGGGGTATGTGTATTTTTCTGCTTGTCCCTACTGTCAGCAGCTTCAAGTCTCCCCAGTTGCTGTCATGTTGTCCAGAATTGCATTATAAACAACCCAGAGCATCACTAGGAGAGTGTCAGTCACAACACAGATCATAGTCTAAAGCAAATGCTCTATTTAATAATTAAACTAACACAGTCTAATTCAGTGTTTGTACTCTCTCTGTAATATTATTTTCAGGCTCAGTGGCAGTCAGTCCTCTCTCTCGAACAGTCTTAAGTGATTAAGCTCAGCCATCACTACTGAGGCCTTCAACAGTGTAATCCCGTCATTCTGCATAAAAGCATGGTGGGTGCAACTACTGACAATATTCAAAGAAACAGAGAACACGACCATGTTCAAATAAAACAGGAATTGTTTCCAAATGTCACAACACTTTTATCAGGCCTGCCACATCAACAAAGAGTGATCCTTACAGAAGGACAATTGAACAAAAAAAGTATTTAAATGCAATTGTCAACAACATGTTGTTGTCATTTGGGTTTTAATACTGTATCACCTTGACTTCAGTACTGAGATCACCATACCACTACATGCTTCTCCTTCATTCAAAACCAAATTTATGCAGTGGTTATGTGCATGGTTGCGACTGATTAATCATGACCATATAATATAAGTAACAGTGGTTCTGCCATATTTTACAGATCGTCAGAGTGACCTGATGATGCTGTGTTTGAGGTTTTCCTGGACCCCGCCAGACTCTCCTTGCAGCATGAGAAACCATCAGAGGAAGAAGGTATTGTTGGGGCGGGTGTTGCTTCAGTCAAGCAAAAGCTCTCAAGACAACGGCAAGCAGCATCAGGAAGTATCAGTATCCACAGAAGAGGCATCAGGATGACCTGTGTGACCTGAGAGCTCCATTATCAGCTGACACACTTCAGTATGAAAGAAACTTGATTTCAGGACATGATCTGGACAGTTTACATAAAATTAAAGTGTTTCCTACTTTTATCTATACCTAATTTATCCTCATTGGCATTGAATAAAGTGATTTGTTTTTAATGAAAGTTTTTGTCTTCTTTGAATTCAACACTAAGGGTATTATGGCATTAGAGAAAAGAAAGTCTGGAAAGAGTTTTGCCATTATTCCTTTAATAAATAGTGACTCTGTAAGCATCACACATCAAACTTATTATTGTGTTGACAGATCACAATATATATTGTATTGAATATTCGCTATGGTATTTTGAAAAGGGTATCAAACAATCTGCAAGTTTGACACACATTTTAAAGCATAAATCAGGGATGATATCCTTAAACGCTTGAATCTTAATGTGGTGTTTTCAGAGTTTGAAACTACTTGAAATTGTAACTGCATTACTTTCATAAAAATAGGAATGAATGAATAAGACTGACCCTGCACTGACCTGGATGAATAATAATAATAATGCATTTTATTTGAAGGCGCCTTTCAAAGCACTCAAGGACACCGCACATAACAACAAAGTACAACAAAAGACAGCACAAGTACAGAACAATTTAGTGCAAATAATAGATAAGTAAGAGGATGCAATTACATGGTGCCGTCTCGCAATGAGAGTATTCACAGGCTAAAATTTGGTTGATTATAGATAGGGATGTAACGGTATGAACATTTCATACCACGGTAATAGTGACCAAAATGATCACGGTTATTGGTATACACTGGGATTTTAAAAATGTCTTCAAAATATTGAAAAAACACTGACATATTGATAAACTGAAGTCATGAAGTCAACTCTGTTCAGGTTGTCATTTGATAGTGTTCCATATGTCAGTGGCTGAATGCCGGGGCGCTGTCTGTGCCTGTAGAGAGTCCGACTGCTTACCCCTAAGCATGTTGCAGTGCTCTGCCAGTTCATTCCAAGGGATACTAAATGAGAGATTTGTTCTTGTGAAATGCTGTATTGAGGTCTGCCTTGATGTCCAGTCCGGAGAGATGGAGGCAACAGGACATATCTGTTCTGAGACCTGGTTCTTTGTCTGGTTTCAAAAGCAGTCAGCAGAAAGTTAAGAACTCTATGTAAGGACTGTAAAGTATTGATTGCTTCTCTATTTCTTGAATCTTCCACAAATCTTGGAATTGGGGGAATCCAGATAAGGTTTGAATGTGATCACGAAGTTCTCCATACAGCCTCCCGTGAACAAAAGAATCTATAGCTTCTCCATGCAATCATTCCACACATTGTAAGACATTATTAAAAAACAATCTTATCTAATCTGTCTATCTAATCTTGTCATTTTCATTGCTACTTACTCCCAAAATGGACTGGGAGTGGGAAAATAGGATGAGTTTGAATAGCATCGTTGCATAATTTTGCTGTGTCTGGCAAATAAGCCAAGCAAGCACATGTATCTCCTGGATTGAGAGTGACTTCCTGTTTAAGGAGGGACTTCCTGTGTCCCTGAGAAAGGAGAATGCATGTGTGTGCGAGAGTGAAAATATATGTACCTGTAAGGAGAATTTATGTGTGCGTGAGTGAAAATATATGTATGTGCAAGGAGAATGTACGTGTGTGCGAGAGTGAAAATACAAGTATGTGAAAGGAGAATGTATGTGTGTGAGAGTGAAAATATATCTATGTGCAAGGAGAATGTATGTGTGCGAGAGTGAAAATATATCTATGTGCAAGGAGAATGTACGTGTGTGCGAGAGTGAAAATACAAGTATGTGAAAGGAGAATGTATGTGTGCAAGAGTGAAAATATATGTACGTGCAAGGAGAATGTATGTGTGCGTGAGTGAAAATATATGTATGTGCAAGGAGAATGTACGTGTGTGAGAGTGTAAATACAAGTATGTGAAAGGAGAATGTATGTGTGCGAGAGTGAAAATATATCTATGTGCGAGGAGAATGTATGTGTGCAAGAGTGAAAATATATCTATGTGCAAGGAGAATGTACGTGTGTGCGAGATTGAAAATACAAGTATGTGAAAGGAGAATGTATGTGTGCAAGAGTGAAAATATATATACGTGCAAGGAGAATGTATGTGTGCGTGAGTGAAAATATATGTATGTGCAAGGAGAATGTACGTGTGTGCGAGAGTGAAAATACAAGTATGTGAAAGGAGAATGTATGTGTGCGAGAGTGAAAATATATCTATGTGCAAGGAGAATGTATGTGTGCATGAGTGAAAATATATGTATGTGCAAGGAGAATGTACGTGTGTGCGAGAGTGAAAATACAAGTATGTGAAAGGAGAATAGTTGTGCGTAAAAGGAGAATGTATAATGTGAAAGGAGAATGTATGTGTGTTAAAGGAGAATATATGTATGTGGCCAGAATGAATTATGTCTTGTACGGCCCCTCATAAGAGAGAGATAGATATATATATATAGAGATAGATAGATATATATATAGAGATATAGAAATAGATAGATGGATATATATATATATATATATATACATATATATATATATATATACATATATATATATATATACACACCTGTGGATTTTAAGGCACACCTGAAGCACACTGCTTCTTTGTGTAACATTATGGGAAAGTCAAAAGAAATCAGCCAAGATATCAGGAAGAGAATTGTGGACTTGCACAAGTCTGGTTCATCCTTGGGTGCAATTTCCAGATGCCTGAAAGTGCCACGTTCATCTGTTCAAACAATTATATGCAAGTATAAACACCATGGGAATGTCCAGCCATCATAACGCTCAAGGAAGGAGACGGGTTCTGTGTCCCAGAGATGAACGTGCTTTGGTCAGAAATGTGCATATCAACCGAAGAACAAAAGTAAAAGACCTTGTGAAGATGCTGGCTGAAGCTGGTAAGAGTGTGTCATTATCCACAGTGAAACAAGTACTGTACCAACATGGGCTGAAAGGCCACTCTGCCAGGAAGAAGCCATTACTCCAAAAGAAACATAAAAAAGCCAAATTACAGTTTGCAAATGCACACAGGGACAAAGACCTTATTTTTTGGAGACATGTCCTGTGGTCTGACGGAACTAAAATCGAACTGTTTTGCCATAATGACCATCGTTACGTTTGGAGGAAAAGGGGGAAGCTTGCAAGCCTGAGAACACCATCCCAACTGTGAAATACGGGGGTGGCAGCATCATGTTGTGGGGTTGTTTTGCTGCAGGACGGACTGGTGCACTTCACAAAATAGATGGCATCATGAGGAAAGAACATTATGTGGAAATACTGAAGCAACATCTCAAGACATCAGCCAGGAAGTTAAAGCTTGGGCGCAAATGAGTCTTCCAAATGGACAATGACCCGAAGCATACTGCCAAACTGGTTACAAAGTGGCTTAAGGATAACAAAGTCAATGTTTTGCAGTGGCCATCACAAAGCCATGATCTCAATCCTATTGAAAATTTATGGGCAGAGCTGAAAAGGCATGTGCGAGCAAGGCGGCCTACAAACTTGGCTCAGTTACACCAGTTCTGTCAGGAGGAATGGGCCAAAATTCCTGCCAACTATTGTGAGAAGCTTGTAGAAGGATATCCAAAACGTTTGACCCAAGTCATACAGTTTAAAGGCAATGGTACCAAATACTAATGAAATGTATGTGAACTTCTGACTTTGAAGAAAGTAATAAAAAATTGTTTAAAAAATCCTTCTCTCTTTATTCTGGCATTTAGCTAATAGAAATAATTTTGGCAATCCTAACGGACCTAAAACAGGAAAAGTGATTGTCTGATTTCATGTCAGACAGTGAGAAAAAAAAGCATATGTGTCTTTTTATATAGTGTATGTAAACTTGTGGTTTCAACTGTATATATAAATATATATATATATATATATATATATATACACATATATATCAGAGGAGGCTCGTCCATAGAGGCAGAGGAGGTTGGTCCTCCTCTATTTTTGAGAGGCAAGAGGAAGATAAAAAATGTTTTTAGGAAAGAGTAACTGGTTGAAATAAATCATTACCAAATCTCAGTATCATTTATAAAATATTATATATATATATATATATATATATATATATATATATATATATATATATATATATTATATCATAAAAAAAGTTTCTTCTTTGGAAGAAAATCCACTTAAAACGGTTCAACAGCGGTAGCTGCAGACGGAGGAGACAGAGCAGTCTGTGAGAGGAGCAGGGAGCAGGAAGGTGGGGGCTAGAGGAGGACGGAGGGCTTCTGTCCTCCGTGGGAGGGATCTCCTTCCATTCACTCAATGCATTCAGGATTTTTTCATGCTGATCTATGATTGGCTAAGACGTAAAATGACGCGCTAAGGGAGGACGTCCTCCCTTACCAATCAGCAACCACAATACAAGATTGACAGCAGGTTGGTCCAATAACAGTTCCCAAATTTCATTCTCACATTTATACAACCGTAAACAAAAAATACTTTTATGTATTTTACAGCTTTCACTGCCAGCCATGCACGGACAAGAAATTTTGATAAAATGTTTTTTAAAGAAGTCTTGTAAGTCATTGTTTTATTGCTTAATTTTCATTGAATATAAGAAAGTAGGCATAAGTAGTTGACTTGTATAAAATAAAATGACACCATGGACTGGTTTTCCTCCTGTCCTCCCCAATTTTTTCAGTCACCAGCCGCCACTGATATATACACACATATACATAGATATATATCAGTGGACGGCAATTAAGTTTGGCCTCGGGCCAGATATTTTCCAAGCCATTACATGGCGGGCCACAACCAAAACAATGGCTAATTTAATGAATAAATAGGGGAGGAGGGTTGACAATGAAAATTATAGGCGCTCTTGAAATGACAGAGTAGATGCACTGAGACATTCAAGCGGGCTGATGTAGGTTAAATTTGTGGACTGACCATTGGGGCGCTATGAATTATATGCCTGTTAAAAAAACTAATAATAAATTCCACTTGTTGCTGTTAGCTGTCAAAAAATGGCACTATCAAAAAATCTCAAGAGAAAAGTTAACAGTGAAAACAGGATCTTTCATGATGAATGGACAGAGAACTATGCCTTTATCCTCCCCAGTTTTATTAATGCAAAGCCCACATGCCTGATCTGTAACGAGGGTGTCTCTGCATGCAAAGAGTACAATATTAGACGGCACCACGAAACGAAGCGTGCTAATTTCAAGGTTGCGTTCCCTCAGAAGACAGAGGCAGGAAAGCGCAAAATTGAAGCCCTGAAAGGTGCTTGTGCACACAGCAACAGGATCCTGGTGCGAGGCCTCACTTCCCAACAGAAGGTAACTAGTGCATCTCTTAAAGCGTCCTGGGTCCTCGCAAAGCACAACAAGCCATTCACTGACGCAGAGGTCTTCAAGGAGATGATGGTGACAGTTTTGGAGGAACTTGATACCAACAAGTCGATGGATGATGTGATTGGGTCAGTGAAACAGATGTCGCTCTCTGCGAGGTCCGCTGCCCACCGCATAGAAGCGCTGTCTGATGTGGTGCAGGGTGCAGTTATCGATGGTGTCAGTCACGCAAACTACTTTTCCTTAGCCATTGATGAGAGCACTGACAACACAGACATAGCCCAGTTGTGCGTTTATGTTTGACACTTTGATGGGAATGATTTCAAGGAAGAGCTGCTGTCTCTAATTCCATTAGAAGGGCACACCACTGGAGATGCTATATTTGCGAAACTGGAAGAGTTGTTTCAGTTGCATTCATTATCATTTGAGAGGGTTAACCTAATCGTGACAGACGGGGCTCCTGCTATGGTGGGAAAGCACAGAGGTCTGGTGAGCAGGCTGAAAGAACTCACCCCCCAAATGCACGGCCTGCACTGCCTCATCCACCAGTGTCCTCTGTGCCAGACTGAATGGCGAGCTAAAGAATGTTATGGACAAAGTGATGAAAGTCATTAATTTTGTCAGAGGTACATCAAGCACCCAGCATAGGCTTTTCAGACAACTTGTGGCTGAGTCAGCAGATGACTTGCTGCTTCACAATGATGTGCGCTGGTTAAGCAAGGGGAAAGCACTGGATCGCTTCTGTGCGCTACTGAATGAGATCAAAGCGTCCCTTGGAATGAGCAAGAGCAAGGCAGCAGTTGACCACCTTATCCTGCTGGAAGATAAAAAGTTCATGTCCAATGTAGCGTTTTTATCTGACATATTTGGCCACCTAAATCTGCTTAACCTTCAGCTACAGGGGAGAGACAAAACCATCGTGGACATGATTGAAAAACTGGAGTCATTCACGAGGAAGCTTGAGATGCTTGAGGCAGACATATCTACCGGCAGGCTCCTACATTTCAGCACACTGAAGAAGACAGCGGGAGAAGTGACGGCGCTGATGGTTGACTTCATCAAGAGGCTACGAGCCAACTTCACTTCTCTGTTTGATGACTACTCCATCCCAAAAGACATCATTGACTTTATACGTGACCCTGCAGTAAAACCAGCCGACAACTTCTCCTCCCTGGCGAAAGAAATGATCCCCTCTTTAGATCAGGCTGCGCTGGAAATGGAAATTATTGACTTCCAAACCACCTCAGTTGTGCGAGGTGCGCTCAGAAGTGCGGAGTCCGTGAGTGCCTTTTGGGTAGGCCTACTATGCTCCAAGGAATACAGCAACCTTCAAGAAAGTCGCACTTTAGATTCTGACAATGTTCCCTTCCACCTACGTATGTGAGTCGTCCTTCTCAGCTATGAATGCAATAAAAACGCACGAGAGGAATAAACTGACTCACCAAAATCTCGAGAACTGCCTGAGGATTAAAGTGACGTCTATTTCACCAGATATCCAGCAAATAGTGACCAGTGGGAGATACCACTTTTCACACTAGGTGAGTAATCTAAACCAGTTATTGTGTCTAAAATCTGAACTGTATTTTTAATGAATGTCTCGTTGTAGGCTAGGCATAATTCAGGCAGTAAATGTAGCATATCTGCTCTGTCATTTCAGGGGCCGAGCACTCCAGCCAATTGTTGAGTGGATTCAGCTTTTTTGCTTCGTACTTTTTTGCTCTGATTTGCTCCGATTTGACAGTGCAATGCATTATTATCAGTTTCCATTTTTGGTGCCACCACAGTCATATAAAGGCCTAAATAAGATGCACGCTATGTTTGAAACTTGTGTTTTACTTTTCACAGTTCTATGTACGTAAATGCCTATGTTTGATGTCTGGCCTGTTTGAAAGAAGTCGTGTTTTAATTTTCACAATAATATGAAGCCTATGTCCGTTGTTTGAATGACAACTTGTGTTTTAGGGACTAGTTTGGAATTTCAGCACCAGGCGCTGTCCACTGACTTCATTTGTTTTTGCATGTTGAGCGTTCACGCTGCACCTCGCTGATGTGCTTATTCACTCTCGTATCCAGATAAAACAAATAAGCATTTAGATTGAGGACATTTTTATGTCCTGGAAAATGAAGTTTCCAAATAAAGAGCATTTTTGAGACTGGCAGTCCGATTTTTAAAAAGTATATTTTATATTTTTATTTTCATTCTCTAGTTCAAAAAATCTCACGGGCCAGTATATATATATAGATATAGATAGATATATAGATATAGATAGATATAGAGAGATAGATAGATAGATAGATAGATAGATAGATAGACAGATAGATAGATATAGAGAGATAGACAGATATGTAGATAGATATAGATAGAGATATCTGTGTTTCAGGTTCCTCTTCTGTAGAATTTTCCCCCTGCCAAGGACAAAAAAGACATTTACACTTCTGACCTGAAAGGGACCCGAGTAAAAATTTTATGAACAATAAATCAAGCTTCTTCCCTTCACCTTAATGAGGCTTACCACTCACCTTAATGTCCAAAAGGGTATTGGTTGTGTGTTCAAGTTCCATGCCCATATTCTCCCACACATTCCAGGTGTTCTCTACAATCTTTAACATAATTTTTTTAAATATATTTATTGAATTATTCTATGTATTGAATTATTTTACAAAACAGGAACTGTAATTACTACTACATCAAATTCCTTCATTACTGTGGCCATTTCTGACTGTGTATGGACAAGCCACGCTTCATTAGCCAAGACATGTTCTTCATCAGACCTCTGCTGTCTTTTTTGTTTCCAGCAGTGGAAAATTATGCCTGCCAAAATAATGATAATGAAAGTAATGGCAGCAGCCACTGCGATTGATCCGTTGGTGATTACAGAGGTGGTTCCTGTGATGGTTCCTGCGGTGATTACAGAGGTGGTTCCTGTGATGGTTCCTGTTGTGATTACAGAGGTGGTTCCTGTGATGGTTCCAGTTGTGATTACAGAGGTGGTTCCTGTGATAGTTCCTGTGGTGGTTTTTGCATTGTCTTGTGAAGACAAGTCATCTTGGGTGCTTGCAGAATTTTCAGTGGATGTCAACAAACTGTAGTTTATAGGGAAGGCGGTGACTATTGAAGACCTGTTCCTCAGCTTTGTTAAAGTGCTTTGTGACCCTGGTCTGTGAAAGGCGCTGTACAAATAAAGCTTACTTACTTACTTACTTACTCAGCTTTAAGTGCACATCGGCCTCAGTGCCACCATCGGAACCATAAACTGGCACAGACACTTCCTCCATTACCATCAGCTTAATTTGCCTGGTTTGGACTTCTCGAAGCTTTTTTACCGTACATTCTAAGTGCCTTTGTCCGTGATCTTAACAAGTTTAATGGTTAGTGAAGCGTCTCCATCTTGGGGGTCTGGAGAGGAAAAGTGGACTCGGCCTTCCAAACCAGTAAAGTGGTGTATGAAGTCGTCAATATAACAGATGAGGTGTTCCTCTTCCTCTTGACCATCTGAATGGTTGACCGTCCACTCAATCTCCAAGTCACCAACATCCACAGAAGCAAGGGTGAAATGGCATCCGAGGCTGATGTCGTGTCCTAGCACTGTTTGGTATTCAGAAGAGGGGTTGGTTAAATTCAATCCACAGGTGGATGTCAAAAGTATTGACATCAGACCGATGAGCAAGACCAAAGCCATGGAAATGTTTGGGGGCTTGAAGGATTAACAGCATTAGTGTGATCTGTAGGGTGTGATAGAAATAATAACACATATGCATTTTAAAAACACAATATTTAAATATGCTATTGTAATATTACCCTTTATTTCTGTACTTCAATGTTTAGAGTAAAAGCCTTGTCAAAGTCTAAAAGAGCCCTCTGATCCTCAATTAAGAAAGCTATTACAACTCTACTAGTGATAATTTCGGCTAGTCTTCCCAAGATTTCAGTGTAGAAGCCAATCTGAGTTGGCCCACGAGGGCCTTGGCCACATTTTCATGCATTCTCTCTGTATGCCACAGTAATTTGACCCAAGTACAATCTCCTTTAGGGTAAAAACCCTACAGAGGCATCTGAATACCACCTAAAAAGCTATAACAGCTTAACCACTGATAACAATATCTCTGTATAATCAAATATCTTCACATGACCCGGTATGTCCAAGAACAGTAAAAATTGAAGTAACAATATGTAAACCTGTTGAATAGCTTTTAAAATGGTTACTGCAGTCCAAATTCAAAACACTGCAGAGAGAAAACCAGCATTTCCTCCAGTGCATCCAAAGCCTGTCATTTAAGGAAAGTAAGGATATGATTTTGTGTGTGCACTGTAATGGCTCTCCATTTTTCAAAAGCCTTGTGTTTCTGGTTCTGGAGTATAGAGCTTTTTAGAAATATGCTGCAGCTTTTTGGGCCAGATAGACTCAATTAGATCAGTTGCTGAACCAGTTTGCTGTCTGCTCCCTAGCCACTTTTTACATGCTAATTTGTGTCATGTCTGGCAATCTGGGGGTGTGGAACCGTACCATGTGGGTGCGCCTTAACACTGCATACATGCTGATGTCAGCAGAGGTTTCTACATGGCACCTTTAAGGAGATGTTGGTACCTTGGGCCTTTGTATACTGGCATTTTGTCACCTTATTTTCAACCATTTACAGTGTAACAGTTGGAAACTGTTATTGAATGTAGCGCCACTAGGTGGCGCCTCCTTTTGTTTAGTGGATAATGTAACCTGTGCCTAGAAGAAGAGTAGTTGTACTTCCGCTCCACCATGCGTAGCAATGCCACCACCGGAGTGAATACCCCCTTTTATTTTATTTTATATTGTGATGTATAGGTGTAGGATCCTCGGCCTATGTGCATCAGAGCATGTATGCATGTGATAACTAGTGCCATAAGGACCTGGCTTGGTATGGTCTGTGGAATTAAAGGAGAACTTTGGTTGATTTAAACATGCAGCTTCATTGCTCAAGCTACCCTTGACTTGCCAGTACCGAAGACGCGAACACATTTGGTCCAACCATTACAGAGCTCCGTGAACGGAGATTTAGCATTGACAGCTAACAGCATGGGGTCAGAACTTTACACTGTGTTTTAAGCGTCTTAACATGCTCCACATCTCACACCAAAAGTTATGCAACATCAGCAGACACCTTACAACACAGCACTGTAGCGTGTATGACTCAAAATGAATAAAAACGTAGTTAAAACAGTGTGTTTGTGCAAGCAGCTACATATCGGTTTGTTGACATTCGTGTCTTTCGGTAGCTAGACCAAACTAGTGTATCCATCGAGTGTGCACTTAACAGACTTAACAGGCTATTGTAAGGCTCATGGCTCATGATAGGCTGTAACATGGACATGTACATTATGAACAGAAAAACGAAAACGCTGGAATACATTTCCGTCTCTGCCAGTGAGGGAGTAAGCGCACGCTCGACGGATTGACTAGTTTGGTCTAGCTACCGGAAGGCACGGATGTCAACAAACAAGTATTGTTTTAGGCCATTTTATTACCTATGTCTGGTATTGAGTGACCACTGAAGCTTAACTCTTCCTTATCACTTCCTTCTCTGTTGAGTATTCCTTTAAGTGCAGGTCATAAATTAGGAACTAACTGAGTGAAAACACACCCACAAAGAGGGATATATACCATGCTTTTCTCTTCAGATATTGAGTCTTCACTTTGTAACAGACCTGCATGTTGCTCTGTGAATGCTCCTCTTGTACAAGATTAAAACCTTGTTTGAATCTTGAGCTGACTCCGATCTCCTTCCTCCAGTTCTAAATTATCGTAGAATTATTTTAACAAAACTTTTGGCGCCCGAACAGGGACTTGAATATCTGTCGCTCTCTCCACATCAGCGGACCTGAAGACCTTGCAAGGCGGAGGTAAAAACTCCTGAAAAGACCTCCACCGCGGGGCTCTTAAAGCTTTGTTTGGTCAGGGAGGCCAGGTCCCCTGGAGAGAGCGACAGTGACGGGTCTAACCAAAGAGGGGAGACGGACCAGCCAGGCAAACATTGAGTCAGGGACTCAAATCATCAAAAATTAAAAAAAAAAGAAAAAGATGAGCGCTCAAATAGAAACACGAATAAAATTGAGATAAATAAAAAAAAAGGATCAAAATGGGAAATTGTAGTAGTTGTTATAAATGTTGTGAACCTGACGAGGTTCAATATAAAGGAGATGTAAAACAAATGAGCAGATAGATAGATAGATAGTGTGAGAAATTTACATAGAATTCCTTTGGTTTATCAAATGTATTGTAAGGACAGGAAGGAGAGAGAGAGATTGTCACACTGCCTGAGGTGTCACATGAGCCACAGGAGGGGGCACATCCCCACATTGGAATGTATACAATCTTTAGATAAGATGACATTTACTGTCCCCTCTGTTAGATCAAAGGGTCACTGTCCTGGGAAGACAGGACACATCAAAATATCAAAGAGTCCTTTATCTGTAAAGAAGATGTTTTATGACTGTTTGTAAAGGAAGGTTACCTCCTCTCTGTTCTGTACTTAAGGGGTAACAATTTAGAGTTTGTCAGAGAATGCTTTTGCCTTCTCTCCACGCTGCGTGTATTAAATGACATCTGATTCATACGCTGAGATCTGAAATTCTTCGGAGATTTAGCACTCTCTACTCAAAGGAGAATTTCCACGACAATAGATAGATAGATAGATAGATAGATAGATAGATAGATAGATAGATAGATAGATAGATAGATAGATAGACAGATAGATAACTTTATTGATCCCCTAGGGGAAATTAGGTCATCGTAGCAGCGGTACAATACAATAAGAAATACAAAAATAGAGTTAAGGGCAAATATTGATATAAAAAAAAACAGTACAATACACATTTGAAAACATTATACACTAAGCTGCTCTTAAACTTGTCCAGGGTTTTGTGGAGGCACAGGATAATGTAAAATATATTTTAAAAAGAAGTGGGTTTGGAGGAAAGTTGCAGGCAGAAGAATGTAAAGAATTGGTAGAAAAGAGAGAGGCAAAGTCAAAGGGAAGTAAGATGAGAAAGAAGAGAGAAGGTTATACACAGGCAAAGGCATGGTTGTACAAGGCAGAAGCAAGAAAGAGAGGAATGCAAAGCAGAAAGAAAAGGAAGTGAGACAACGTAAAGTAGAAATTGAGAAAAGAGAGGTTGAAGAAAGAAAAAGACAGGAAGAAAAAGAGAAAAAGGAAAGGGAAAAAGTTTTAGGAGGCAGTAAACTTTATCCTGTTTCGTACTCCAACCGAGATAAAATTTGCTTCAAGGGGCGGCAACCCTCGGACACCGTGGTGGACACCGGTGGTCAGGGAAGCCGTCCGACTGAAGAAGGAGTCCTTCAGGGACATGTTGTCTCGGGGGACTCCTGAGGCAGTTTTGGGGTACCAACGGGCCCGAAGGGCGGCAGCCGCAGCTGTGGCAGAGGCAAAGCAGCGGGTGTGGGAGGAGTTCGGCGAGGCCATGGAGAAGGACTTTCGGGCGGCACCAAAGCGCTTCTGGAAAACTGTCCGCCACCTCAGGAGGGGGAAACGGGGAACCATCCTAGCTGTCCCCAGCGGGGATGGGACCTTGTTGACTTCGACTGAGGAGGTTATAGGGCGGTGGAAGGAGTACTTTGGCGACCTCCTGAATCCCACTCAGCCACCCTCTGTAATGGAGACAGAGCTGGAGGATGATGGGGTATCGTCGCCGATTTCCCTGGGTGAAGTCACTGTGGTAGTCAAACAACTCCACAGTGGCAAAGCCCCAGGGATCGATGAGATACCACCAGAAATGCTGAAGGCTCTGGGTGTTGAGGGGCTGTCTTGGTTGACACGCCTCTTCAACATTGCGTGGGGGTCGGGGTCGGTGCCGAAGGAGTGGCAAACAGGTGTGGTGGTCCCTCTCTTTAAGAAAGGGGACCAGAGGGTGTGTGCCAATTACAGAGGTATCACACTACTCAGCCTGCCTGGGAAAGTCTACTCCAAGGTGCTGGAAAGGAGGGTCCGGCCGATTGTCGAACCTCAGATTGAAGAGGAACAATGCGGATTCCGTCTTGGTCGTGGAACAACGGACCAGCTCTTTACTCTGGCAGGGGTCTTGGAGGGGGCCTGGGAGTACAATCTCCCAGTCCACATGTGTTTTGTGGATCTGGAGAAGGCGTACGACCGGGTCCCCCGAGATGTTCTGTGGGAGGTGCTGCGGGAGTATGGGGTGAGGGGGTCCCTTCTCAGGGCCATCCAATCCCTATATTCTCAAAGCGAGAGCTGTGTGCGTATACTCGGAAGTAAGTCGGACTTGTTCCAAGTGGGTGTTGGCCTCCGCCAGGGCTGTGCCTTGTCCCCAATCCTGTTTGTGATTTACATGGACAGGATTTCGAGGCGCAGTCGTGGTATGGAGGGGTTACAGGTCGGTGACCTTAAGATCGCATCACTGCTTTTTGCGGATGATGTGGTCTTCATGGCATCATCGGCTGTAGATCTACAACGCTCATTGGATCAGTTCGCAGCTGAGTGTGAAGCGGCAGGGATGAGGATCAGCACCTCTAAATCTGAGGCCATGGTTCTCAGTAGAAAACCGGTGGATTGCCTACTCCAGGTGGGGAATGTGTCCTTGCCCCAAGTGAAGGAGTTCAAGTACCTCAGGGTTTTGTTCACGAGTGAGGGGATGATGGGGCGTGAGATTGACAGGAGAGTCGGAGCAGCGGGTGCGGTGTTGCATGCGCTTCACCGCACGGTTGTGACGAAAAGGGAGCTGAGCCAAAAGGCAAAGCTCTCGATCTACCGGTCAATCTTTGTCCCTACCCTCACCTATGGTCATGAGCGATGGGTCATGACCGAAAGAATGAGATCGCGGGTACAAGCGGCCGAAATGGGTTTTCTTCGCAGGGTGGCTGGGGTCTCCCTTAGAGATGGGGTAAGAAGCTCAGCCATCCGGGAGGGACTCGGAGTAGAGCCGCTGCTCCTCTGCGTGGAAAGGAGCCAGTTGAGGTGGTTCAGGCATCTGATGAGGATGCCACCAGGGCGCCTTCCTAGGGAGGTGTTCCTGGCATGTCCAACTGGGAGGAGACCTAGGGGTAGACCCAGGACCAGGTGGAGGGATTATATCTCTTCTCTGGCCTGGGAGCGCCTGGGGATTCCCCAGTCAGAGTTAGCCAATGTGGCCGGGGAAAGGGATGTCTGGGACTCGCTACTGAAGCTGCTGCCCCCGCGACCCGATTCTGGATAAGCGGTTGACAATGGATGGATGGATGGATAAACGGATATATTCATGTATGTTCAAAATGTATCTGAAATTAAACAAATAAAATTCCAAATCTGAAAAGTTTATTGCAAAGCAACTGTCACAGTGGCATGACACATGACAGTCAAATCAAACAGCATAGTTGTAGCAACATAAATAGCACCAAAATAAATTACTAAAATTCAAATAGTCTGCTGACCTGTGACCGGTGAAGTAAGCTTTTCAAAAGTGCAGGGGATGGATGTGGTGGTGGTGGTGTTTTTTTTAACACAATTTTGGGTCGGGGGGGATGATGATAAATGACACTTAAATATTAAATCTGTGTCTATAATAACCACACCCTGACATGTAAATGTGACATCTGTCTTGATTTGTTTAATTATAATATTTATAATAGAAGCCTACTGAAACTGTACTTTTTCTTTTTTACCATTAAATGTTATTTTATACATTATCATATTTTATAATGTTCTGTCATGGACTATGTCACTTCACTGCTAACAGAAAAGAGAGCTGCTAACTGCCAGCTGCAGCTTCTTATCTTGATCTGCAGTCTTTGTTAATTTTTTGTCATGATTGTTATTATTAGTACTTAGATTATCAAAAATCACAGTTACATGTCAGGATGTGGTTATTATAGACAGATTAAATATTTAACTGTCATATGTCATCACAGTAACAGCGTTACATACATTAGCAGCTGTAAACACATAAAAACATTATAAAACACATCCTGTGGTTTGGTGTCGACCTGTATACTGAACGTATCAGGAATAATCAATGTTTATAATCATCATAGAACGTTACAGACATTGTTTTTGGTGCTCTCCGTTTCCAGAGAATTCACAGAGAAGCTGGAGAAGTTTGTGACATTTTCAACCCGGATTTTTGTGAGGAGGGAATTAAATGCCTGTCCCACATAAACGCCCGGCCTTTATTTGGTATTTTACGGCAGATCCCGCCTCATCAGCACGAGCTGAACAATAAATCTAACATAGCAAGAGAGGCGGGACTTAGGGCAGAACAGCCAATCATCAGCCGGTCAGTCCCAAAGCCGGTGTCATGTTTGAAGCAGCAACAGGAGAGGGAGGGGGAAAGGAGGCAGCTGCAGCGAGAGCAGACTAAGCGGCCGCAGTAAGGCGTTTGTGCAAAACTGCAGAAAAACTGCAGAAAAAGTGTGGGTGTTGAACCCTCTCACCGGGAAAAGTGTGGGTGTTAAAACACACACATCCCCCACGGGTGCGACGCCCCTGGTTGAAATGAAATCAGCGTTGACGGGCTAGTTGTTTTGGTAGCGGCTAAATTAGGATGTCGCGATACTTTGTACAGGGGATCACGTTTGCGCCGAGTAGATGCGCAGAAGGTTGAAACAGCGCTTGTCCGGTCTGCTAACAACAAGGTTCCTTTTGTCAGTTACTGTGATTAAACACGAGTTGTTTAATCTTAACAATGTATCGTTTTTCATGGGAAAAATGAGGTGCGTCCCCGGGACGCATGGATAGTGAGTTTAGTGCGTCCTTTCAGATTTTAATGCGTCAGGGACGCAGGACGCGTACCTAGCAACATCACTGCAGCAGATGTTGCAGATGCAGATGTTTATTAACAATCATTAAAACTGTAACCAAATGAACCTGCACCGTCCAACTAACTCTATCATTTAGCTAAGTTGGGAACTGGAACCCCCTCAAAGACCAATGTTGTCCCCAGACCACTGGTTGAGAATCACTGCTTTACAAAAAACTACATCTGATGCAGCCATTGTCGCGGTTTTGTGTTGACAAACGCAGTCGAGAGCATGGTTACTTTGGTGGTATCCTTATGGGGAGGGATGACGTATATCCGCTTTTACGTAGATCCCAGTGGGGAGCGTGCACTGTGATAGGTTTCCTTCTTTGACAAACACAGCTTGTGTCCAATAGTATTTTAGGAAAAAAAAAAAAAAAAGAGCAGACCTGAAAGTAACGAGTACTTTTCAGCCTTCCTAGAAATTAACTCGAGTAAAAGTAAAAATATTTGTCTTGGAAATGTATTCAAGTAAGAGTAATAAGTACCAAAGAAATCTAATACTCAAGTAAAGTACAAATCCTCTGGATATGTACTTAAGTACAGTACTCAAGTAAATTTACTCCGTTACTGTCCACCACTGTACACAATCATTTGTGGGAGACGTAGCGCTGCTTTGAGTGGTATACATGCACTAAAATTATTACACGGTGAAAGTGTCCTCTGTGCACAGTAAAATCACTTAATCATTTAAGCAGTACGGTTACTGAACGTAAATCAACTCCTCTGCCCTGAGTGAGTGAGTGAGTGACACAGCGCCACTTTCAGCACAGTACGTGAACGAGAATCACGTCCTCAGCGACGTGAATCATGAGTGAGTGACAGCGTGAACGTGATTCATGTCCTGGCATCCCTCGTTCGCGAACGACCTGTTGAGGACGTGAATCACGTGCCCCGGACTATGTGCTGAGACCCTATTTGTACTGTTGCTGAAGTTTGGTGCTGTTCTGAGCATTATTTGTGGCTTTTTGGTGGCGGTTTATATTTGGACCCATTTACTGCAATGTATTGTTGTCGTGCGGTCGTTTCTGAGGTTGATAAAACTCCGTAAATTAGTGGTCTGCTAACTTGATCTCTCGAGAGGGAGTCTAATACAGTTTCACAGTGATTTAGACCATGGATTAAATTTACACCGGAATATCCCTTTAACATGATGCTACACGGATGTAAGCAACACAGCGCTAATTTTAGCAGTACAGTTACTGAACGTGAATCAATTCCTCTGCCCTGAGTGAGTGAGTGACACAGCGCCACTTTCAGCACAGCACGTGAACGAGAATCATGTCCTCAGCGATAGCTGTGTGCAGTTCACTCAAAAGATTTGTTCGTTCGAACGACATGTTCGCGACCGACACAACACTACATAGTCAAGATAGCAGCTTGGAGAACCTGTACTTACACACCACTGTCTTTTGTTGTACTCGCAGATGAGATAAGTGCACAAGCGTCCTGTTTGCTTATGTTAAGTCTGTCTGTAATTTGCAGCGTCACGTTTATATGTTTACAGCGTTATGAATGTCAAGAAATAAGGCCGAAGCGTAGACAGTCAAGATAGCAGCATGGAGAGCCTGTATTCACACAAGACTGTTTTTTGTTGTATTTGCAGTATTCACAGTATTTTCCTGTGAAATGAAGACACTGGCACCTGGACAGACTCTGTCATCATTGTGCAAGTGTGTAACATGTTCATAAATTTAGGAGATAACGTTGTTTTTCTGAAAGCTTCAATAGCTCAGCAGACCTACAGAGAAGGACTTCCAGAGAGCGACCATCAGATGCATCATGAGCCGCACAGCGCCCTTAAGCCCTGTGCTGGCAGGGCTCTGGAGCACTGGAGGCAATCCACAAGGGTCAGAAAAGCGACCCTGTAAGAAAGTCTAAAAGGGTCTAATAGTGAGAGGGACCACTTCATTTTACAGTACAGTTCTGTTGTTATGTGCCACTAATTACTCCTAAGTAAGTATAATAAGACTGTAATAAGGGTCTAACAGTGGGAAGGTCTTAACTTCATTTTACAGTACAGTTCTGTTATGTGCCACTAATTACTCCTAAGTAGGCCTAATAAGACTGTAATAAGGGACGAACAGTGAGCGGCACCACTTTATTTTACAGTACAGTTCTGTTGTTATGTGCCACTAATTACCTCCTAAGTATGCCTGATAAGACTGTAATAAGGGACGAACAGTGAGCGGCACCACTTTATTTTACAGTACAGTTCTGTTGTTATGTGCCACTAATTACCTCCTAAGTATGCCTGATAAGACTGTAATAAGGGTCTAACAGTGGGAAATAAAGATAAATGTCCTGGCAGCTTCAGTAGCTGGTCTAATGTTACTGGGGTTGGATGGTGACATGGCTTTAAATGGTCTGATGTCTTAACTATGGGAGTAGAGCGTCGAGGAAACCACCTACAAACTCCACAGGATTCCAGAGAACATCCAGGTTATCAGGGACGTGTGTAGTAGCGACCAGATGACATTGTGTGTGATTTCTAATTAGATTAAGATCTTGTAAAATATTGTCTAATAGTCTATTAGGATCTCCGGTTTGGTTTGTAATTACAGTATAATTTGGTATAATAGTGTCTAAGTATAGTAGCCTATATTAAAAGTAACTAGTGCATTGCCCGTAGGAAGTATGTATTCCTATAGAAAAGTGGGAGGTTAAGAAGCTTTTTCATGGATGGCCAAATGAGGCTGTGTTTGAAGGTGGGTCGTCAGGGATATAATTGGCCATTTTTGACTACTTTTGATTTTACCATTATATTTCACCTTAAAAACTATTTACCTTGCCTTGTTTGGTGTCATTATTTTCAGCACAACCTCACATGTGTGATTGTACAGTTATTTTTTCATTTTGACATACTGTATTAACACAATGGACCTAAAATCACAAAAAAAAACATTAAATCCTAGTAGGAAAAAGTTTTTTTACTGTGAAAACCACAAACATGTTTAACGAACCATTTTTACAAAGTTATATTAACAATTTACATTTAAATGCAGGCAATGCTCAGGGCTCACTTAGCTCCTTCCAGCTGAATGAAGAGCTGCACTGCCTCCACATTCAGCCGTCTCCTCATTGTTTTGACTCATTAAACAAAAAACGACTCCACTACACACTAAACACACTACACTAAACAACTTCCCCCTGTTCCTCAGCAACCAAATCACGTGGTTTGCCGTATTATTTTGTGATTGGTTGGTGTGGTGCCCTTTTCCACCAATAGGAAAGGGAGTAGCACAGGTTTTTTTTTTTTGCTTGCAAACACTTCCTGCTTGTGGACATTTCTGTGAGAAAAGCCAGTTTTTATCGCTTATTCCTGCACCAAACGTGCAGCAAACGTGACGGCAATGTTTGCAACTTGCTGCCACGTCATCGGTCATGTGATTTGGGCGCAGTGGGGCGTCCGTCGACTGAGGAGGTGGGGGTGGGGGTGGGGGTGGACTAGCAGCTAGCTCCACACGAACATCCATATATTCCGATTCCAGTTTGTTGTCCTCGCGTATCCGGATCTCCTCAGACCGGAACAGACTTGGTCCGGACTCGTTCAGTCTCATTAATCCACAACAGTCAGTTTAGATGCACAGAGCAGGACCGAGCTGCCGGCAAATCCCGGTCCAGCTCGCGCCGCTGCAGGTATAAATCCACTTGTTTCTTAAGGTATGTCGTGGAGTCAGGCTCTGCATTGATTGGCTCTGGTGCGTACGTGGCTATGGTGTGCAGTGATTGGCTCTGGTGCTCACGTGGCTATGGTGGCTATGGTTGACTATGCTAGCGGAATTGGTAAAGCATTTATTAAATAATTTTTTTACGGTATCATTGTAATCCAAACAAAGCCGATGTTGCACACCCTTAAACCACGCAGCAGCCATGTTGAAACTCTCAGGTCAGTCTGATCCTGATCTGCAGAGATATTTGAGGCACACAGACAGACAGACAGACAAACAGAGATTCCTTGCTTTTATAGAGAGATAAGACTGTATATGCAGTTTCTGATTACAGCATAATTTGGGTAGGCTATAAGGTGTCTAATTACGGTATAATTTTCTTGTTTACTGTCTAATTAAGATTACATTATTTCTAGTTGTCTAATTTTACACAAAGTACGGCTTGTTACGTCTTATTAGCGTCTTGTTTTGTCTAATTTGATACCAAGAAAGGCTTGTTAGGTCTTATCGGCGTCTTGTTTTGTCTAATTTGATACAGAGTATGGCCCGTTACGTCTTATTAACGTACTGTAAAATAAAGTAGGATCCCCAGTTCTGCCTGCCAGCACCGCAAAACCCAGAGCACTGGAGCCCAGACCTCATTCCCACTCTCTGACTTATCTGAACACCCAGCCACTCAAACCATGATCTGTTTGTGCTTTTTTGTCAATAAACTTCTACTCTGGTCTGCATCTGAGTTCTGGTCACCGGCCCTGACAAGAATTTGGCCATAAGCGGTCATGTTGACCACACATCATTTCACGGGTTTCATTGTTAAATTTTTTGTGCTTCTTTGCGACTTTACTTGTAAGTCAGTTACTATATACAGGGTTCGAATTACACAGTGGCTTAGAGCCCTATTTTCCAGTGCGCACTGCTACTAAACATGTCACACGCACATACATGGAAATGCGATCATTTGCAGGGTAACTGCGAAAAACACTGTACTGTATGGAAGTTAAATCCTGTCATTAATCAAGAGCATAGATTTTCAGTTTGAGAGCATGATTTCATTCCTTTTCAGTGACACAGCTCTTTCGTGTGCTCAGATTTTTTCAAAATGTCAGCTTGAACTCAAAAATCACATGCCCGTGTTCACATTTCTCCTTCTTGCACACAAAAATTTCGCTCGCATTCAAATGTGCCCTCTGCGCGCTCAGATCTAAAGTGCACGCGCTCAGAACACACACCTGCTCACAGGTCAAGTTCTGCTCTCGGATCTCTCCTCTGCTCACAGATTTTTCTTGTGTATCAACACTGTCAACCAATAGAAGGCCGGCTACTGTTGACCAATCAGATTACACCCGCTTCTTTGCGGGGCGGGCACTCTTTCTACCGGGTTTATCTACTTCCGCCCTCCAGGCTGTTAAATGTGGTGGTTGCCTTTATTTTTTGACGACCTTTGGAATAAAATAGCAGTTAATCAATACACCAGCGCCCGTGCTTTTCATTACATTAGCTACATCAACATAAAGTAGAACAATAGCTGCTGTACTTTCGCCATATTAGCCAGCTGCCCAGGCAGCGGGATATATCTTATATAGTATAAATACTGCAAAGCAGGTAAGATCGTGATGATAGTACAGGGGTTTAAATTTTCGTTTCATAATGATTTTTGCTTCATGAGACGCTGGTTCGCATCCCGGCTCGGCCGGCACCCTCGCTCGTGTAGAGAAAAATGATGTAATGACACTATGATGATAAATACGCTATCATCATAGCGTATTTTTCATTCATCCGTTTTTCATTACACGGATTCTACTACTGCAGGGGTTCTCAACCCTTTGCAAGCTGCCCCCCCCCAAAGCTGGTTCATTGCAGTTGGAAAAACGTGCAGTGTCAGTGGTCACGTCTTCTTCCTTGATTAAAAAAAATAAATGAATTAGACCCGGCATTTATTTGGAACCTGCGGTTATTTATCAAAATATACACCTGCACCTGGCGTTTAAAGTGGACCCTGCGGTTAATTGAAACTCGGCTATTATATAAAGTACATTTACACCCCGCTCTGTACGCCGGGCCGGGAGGGCGGAAGTAGATAAACCCGGTAGAAAGAGTGCCCGCCCCGCAAAGAAGCGGGTGTAATCTGATTGGTCAACAGTAGCCGGCCTTCTATTGGTTGACAGTGTTGATACACAAGAAAAATCCGTGAGCAGAGGAGAGATCCGAGAGCAGAACTTGACCTGTGAGCAGGTGTGTGTTCTGAGCGCGTGCACTTTAGATCTGAGCGCGCAGAGGGCACATTTGAATGCGAGCGAAATTTTTGTGTGCAAGAAGGAGAAATGTGAACACGGGCATGTGATTTTTGAGTTCAAGCTGACATTTTGAAAGAGAGCAGAAGAAATTTAAATGCAAGAACAAAATGTGAGCATGAGGAGAAAAAATCTGAGCACGCGAAAGAGCTGTGTCACTGAAAAGGAATGAAATCATGCTCTCAAACTGAAAATCTATGCTCTTGATTAATGACAGGATTTAACTTCCATAGACAGTGCACTGCAGACCTGCAGCATTTGTTTTCATCCAAACTTTGCAAAAAAAAAGTACGCACAGTGCGTACAGGATTCCGGCTGGCGGCGCCACTGGTGGGGCAGCAGGGGGTTAAAGGGTCAAGGATGCGGTCTCTGTCTTCCAAGGAGACAGGACTCCGACTAGGGGATGGAGTTTGCTCTGCATTTGTCACACCACGGTGAGGGGTGTCCTGTCTTGGGGTTTTTTGTCTCGTGAACTTCCTGTTTTATTTTGAAAAGTAACTCTCACTTGCCCTTCCTTGTGTGTCATCGGTCTGACGTCTTCCCTGATCCCTTATTGTTTCCACATGTGTCCCTCTACCCTGATGTGTCTTATAGTCTGCGTCTCCCTTTGTCTCGTTGCCAGAGTATTTCGTTCAGTCGTGTACCTCCAGCCTTTGTTCACAGTCCCAGCCATAGAACCACGCCAAGAGTCCTCGCGTTTGTATATTTCTGATTCCTGTTTTCCTCTGAGGAACAGATTTTCTGTTGTAAGTTTTCAGTCAGCCCTGTTAGAAGCTAGTTTTGTTTTATAGCCTTTTGCTTATTCTCTGGTGGAGTGTTTTTTTGTAATTTTTTCAGCTCTTTAGTGCAGCGCAGATGAAGTTTATAGCCTTTTGCATTTTTGCCTCCTTTGGAGAGATTTTCCTTTGTTAAAGTTTCATAGTATAGTATTCTTTGTGCAGTGTAGATATTAGTCTTTTGCTTTTCCTCCCTTGGGAGTGTTTGTCTGCTTATTCTTTTGCCTTGAGGTCGTGTTTTGTTTGTTTGTAGTGTTTTGTTCATTGTGTCTTAGACGAGTTTGAGATTTTCATAGCCTGGTTATTTTGTGACTGTATCTTAAGGAAAAACAAGAGAGTTTCAGAATAAAAGCCTGCTTGAACCCTTCTCTAACTGCATCTGAGTCCTCTTTTAGTCCAGGCTTGACAGCATTATTCACGGTCTGGTTGTAGCTTTGGCTTTCTAAAAGCTCCAGAGCCTCGTCTAACTCTCTGAAGCGTTCTAATTGAGAGACTGTGGGGACGGGCTTGTTGCTGGGAGAACGAGGGGCCGTGCGTAAAAGCGAGGAGGAGGGGTTCTCTCAGCTGAAGGCATCTAACAGTAAGTGAAAATGATCTAAACCATTGGAGATGGATTGAGCATGATTCAGCTCCTCTAACGCTATGTTTATAGCTATAAAAATGTCCTCAGGAGTTAAGGTGTTTACAGCTATTTGAGGTTTGTCTATATTTTCACCCATGTTTACTAAAGAAAACCTCAATATCCTACCTGTGTAAACAACACTAAAACATGTCACCCCACCTTGCATAGTTGTTGTTGTTGCGCTCTTTGGAAGTTTTTGCAGTATCTACAGACAGGGCCCCATGGTACGATGGTGTAATGGCCTCTCCTCCTGTCTCGTCTCTCTCTCCTTCGGCATCCTGGAATAAAAGAAAACGAACAAAACTTATTATTATTATTATTATTATTATTATTATTACAGAGATATTGCTTGAATATATTACAACCTGTAAAACTTGCGGTTTCTGTGATCATCATCTCATTGGATGATGAGGGGGTGGACTGACTGAACAGGGTGTGGGACTTAACCCTATTCAAGCAATCTCATTGGACCAGGGAGTGATGACGTGGCAGCATCTCATTAGTCCATGAGAACAATGGACCTATCACTTGACAAGAAGTGTATTATATATCTCTCTGTGGCGGACCCTGCAACCTTTCTAGCTGCAAACTATGTTGTAGTGATGGCAAAATGAAGCCTCATGAACCAACAAAGCCTTAAATCCAATTGTATCGAAAAATGATTCAATGCTCGAAGCTTCAGACTCTATGGCGACATCTGCTGGTGAAAGTTAAAGAAGGCACTGCGTCATGAATTCACATCCACATTGTTTGGCTACCATATTCTAACTTTGGGTGTTCAGTATGAATAAAATAAATCACTAACTAAATAAGCGTACATTGGACAATGCATTAATTGAAAACAAGAAAATCATTGCCTTCTTGTCAAAATCATAAAACTAATAAAGTTGGTATTCTGCATGTGAACATTTCTTGTGTTTGTTTGGGGAGGTATATGAATCTGAGATGAATGAAGGGTGGGTATGAACATTTGCACACATTTCTATGATAATTATGAGTATCTTCTCACAAAATATGTGAAATAGGCAGTACCATATATTTCAACAATCTGCCAGTGCAGAAATTATAGAAATGATAGTGACTTAAGTGTAGTGGGAAGAGCTTTGACAGTGCATACAGGACAAAGCATATTCTGGAAGAGTGATAGTGCTTGTGGACAGGTACTTTGGAGTGTTAACAGGGAGGGGTGGTGCTTGTGGACTGGTCAGAAAGGGGGCATTATTGTGGTTGGTGACTGTGTTTGGTTATTGTGGTTTCTGGGCTTCTCTTCTTTAAGGTGTCGGCATGTAGTTTGATCATAAAAGGAGTCTGCAGAGTCAAGGCGGGTGGAATGAAGAAGCAATCTTTATTGAAACAAAATCTAGCGCCTTGAGTCCTGATCAGAAGCGGCCGTGTTCTGATATTATCAAATCTGTGGACAAAACAATGCCAAAAAATGCTCTGCCCTCTGCTCCCTCAAAACCTCAGCCTTTTGCTCTTAGGAGGTTTTTCCAAGTGCCACCCCCTGTTTCTTTCCCTGCACCGGCCTTTAGAGCCCCTTTCCCAGTAAACACCCACTTCTTCTAATTGGTCATTTTGGCATATTATCCAATAGCCTAAAAGAGGAGTTGACCTGTTTCTCTACTCTTCTCCCCTAACTCATCTGACCTGGCTGCGGTCAACTGCAGGTCTTGTCCCCAAAATGACCCAAATGGGTTCCCCATGCCTCTATGGGAACATAAACGTTTAGGCATCTCCCACCATTTGGTGGGGGCCAACATCAGGTTTTAGTACTTTATGATGGTCTGCTGTCTGCTAACCTTTAGCCTTCACCAGTTGAAAAACTACTTTAGGATCCCTGGAGCTGTGAGCTTCCCTCTGTCTGCACTCTTTAACTCATATGAGGAGAAACAATTAGTCATCATTTAATATACACTAAGTAAATTCAAAAATCAGAATGTGTTGCCATCCAGACACCTCATAATTTAAATAACTTTACACCTAGCAAATTATTATACTGAAATTAAATAACCTTGTTGGGAGTAACCAGATTGAAATGTTCCCACATCTCGGACCGCCCTCTCTTAGCAACAGGCTGCATTGTATCAACCACAAACAACAATTTGCCAGCTTTACTCATTCAACTTTCTCTCTTAACTTGTCTCGACTCCTACTTGACAACCCAGTGCGCACACCGTTTCACGCAGCTTTGAATCATTTTTCAAAGCAATAACGTGGGTGTGCGTGAAACAAAGCTTTTGACGTCACTGATCACGTGATTGTCACAGAACGAATGAAGGTCCGATACAAGATTTGCTTTAGACTGGTTCATTTTTTCAATACAAGCTCTGAAGCAGAGGCGTCACGGGTAACATCAGTACTATGTTGTGGGACCTTATTTTCCTCTGCTAAAAGCTGGTTTATTCACTGATGGAAACACTTTGTATTATTAGCTCATTAATATTGTGAATATTAAAACTCTCAGTTTGCACAATTAGCTCCTTTAACTCTACTTGAATGGATGCTGTAGACTCTGAAGAGTTGATCCCCAAGTCTCCTAAAAAAGCTCTACAATCCATCAAAGATTAGTCACAAAAAGTTATCTTAAATGTTTTTGTTAATTCCTGTGAACAGTTTATGTTTTTGGAAGCTTTGTCTCCTCGTCAGTGATGGAAACAGAAAGCTGCTGACATCTGATCTGTTGCCCCAGTCTGAGTCAACACCTCACTCCACCCACTGCTCCACCTGGACAACGGGTATCAGTTACTGATATGTTCAGAGGCCGTCTGGAGTCCTGTCTCTCAGATCAGACATGCTTTGAATCAAAAACTGTTGGATATCTTCAAAAACTGAATGACGCGTGTCACTGTGGAGATCAGTCAGGTTCAGTCAAACACAGGTGAAACCACAGTTTGATGTTTAAATTCTGATAGAAAATACATTGTCTGTGTTGTTCACAGCAGCGTACGGTCATCGTATCCACAGGAGCACCTGAAGGCAGCATTCCTCAAATGCAGCCTGTTACCAGAGATGTTCTTTTGAGAAGAGGAGTCACTCTGCCAACATCTACAGTCACAGCAGTGTTCCCTCAGTGACGCATGTATTTCAGAAACAATAATCAAAGCTGTGAGTCTCAACAGAAACAGATCACAGGGTCAGAAAAATTAGATATTTCGGTGGAAAACTAATTGACTTTGTTGACAGGCTACATAATCATTTTAGTGGTCGGATGGGCCACTTCAATGTCATTATGTGATAAAGCAGCACAACAGCTCCCTGCTAATGTATTCTCAAATTGGATGTTAGAAAAAGCCCTTTTCACGATGGCACACCCCGCTGGTCCTGAATGCTATCAGTACACTAACATTAGCAAATATGTCCTTATTAGATCTGAACCTCGCTGGTACCATCTACATAACATCTCTGACATCAGTGAGGTGAGATGTCTACTAACGGCTTCCTTAGCCCGTGGCTAACTCCTCCTTGTGCCCGAGGCTAATGGCTACATTAGCCTGGGGCTAATCGCTCTTTTAGCCCGGGTGGAATATCAGTGAGAAAAGCTGTAATGACTGCAGGCACTCCAGCCACAGCCTGTTCACCCTGCTGCCACATGGCAGGAGATCTAGACCAGCGAACTACTGAGAGGCTTCTCTCCTCAGGTCTTGAGACTCCTCAACACTTCACCATGAAGACTATATTTTCCTGACTTGTTTATCATTTGTTGATTAGTCAGAATAGATCCTTTTTTATCTGGGTGTGTATCTGAGGAAACTGCAACAGAAATGTCATGATGACAGTTGAATGAAGGTTGAGTCTTGATTTCAACCTGAGACATGTCAAACTCATCAGTGAAAAGACGTTTCTCTTTTAGAAGTGGGACATCATGTTTGTGATATTTCTTCAGTCACACAAGTGTTTGACTCCGCCTTAATGAAGGTTGTTGGACTAAACACCAAAAATATGAATTCCAGAACTTTTCTGTCCATGTCTTTTCTTTGATTTATACAAATATATAACACCAGCTAACAACCAGTTTAATCATGGAGCCTTAGGTCTCTGAAGGAGGAAACAGGGTTGTTTTAGTTTGGTTTCCTGAAAGTGGAGTGAGAGTGAGAGGTCTGTATTCTGTCAGGTGTGTGCAGTGATCAGAGATCCTGGCTGATGGACAGAAGAGACTCCAGAGTGAAGACGAGCTGCTGCTGTCAGCATCACTGAGTCACTTCAGTCATCTCTTTACAGACTCTTCATTCAAAGGCTTCTGTCCACCACCTCACCCAGTTAGACCAGTTCAGTCAGTTTGACCAGTTTAACTAGCAGCTGTGGACGGGAACACACATTGATGTCAAACTGAACTGCAGCTCTTCTCTTATTCATTTTGAACCGTGGGTTGGAGATGCAGGTCCAGATCCCAGACGACTCGGACTTCTCCTCGTTCAAAGATCAGTGTCTGAGCTCTGACGGATGGATCAGCCGCTACAACAAAGGAGGTGTGACGGTGTGGTGCCGCGAGGAGGAGAGCAAGAGCATCCAGAAACTCAAGGTGAGGAGTCCAACATCCACAGACCATAAGCGGGGAGCCTGCTGTCAGACCCGGCTCAAACTGAGCTCTTCATGGATGTAAAGTCTCACAGTAACTCACAGCTTTCAGGTGAACTCAGGGAGGGAAAGAACAGAAACGATCAGTCTTTTAATCGATATGTTGAACAAATGAAAACAAATACAAAACTATTTTGCTAAAAAAAGAAAAAAATCTTGTTTCGTCTACAGTCTGATTTTTTCTGTTTAAGTGACAGGGGGTCGAAACACAACTAGAAATTTCAAATCACCTCGTTGGCATTTCTCAAAATGTTCTTTTATATTTTATCAGCAGTATGATTCTAAGATTGATTGATAATAAAAACATTTTCAGTTGCAGCCCAAGACCGAAGAAACTCTCCAGTAAAGAACCAGAAACATAAACTAAAGCACTCCTGTGACCTTGTTATGATACCATTATAATTAAAACAATATATTATAAAAATATCATTATTGTCCTGAGATAAAATATAATATAAAAGCACTTGAGTTAAAGTCCAACTCCGCAGCATCAGTCTGCATTTGTTCAGTTTGTCATGGTGACAGTCAGTTGTCATCATGTGACAGAAATATGGAAACATGAGAATTTAGTCAATGTGCTGCAGGAACAAGTCCTGAAACTATCTCATAAGTCACAAAACAATAAAAACGCTCATTAATGTTCCCTGCTCGTCCGTTGCAGTAATCTGAAACAATCTGAGTATTTCTGTTGATGGCGTCACTCTGGTGTTATGATGGATAGCTGTCACTTATGTCTTTATGATCCAAACGTTAGCAGATTAACCTCACTGATGATTAATAAAGACAGAATTGGCTCCGGTTCTGTCTTCACTGATGCTCTTTTGTTTGGACTGCTTTTCCTGTCACCATGGCACCAGTTATCAATAGAGGCAGTGATCATATAGACTGAATGCAGCAGGTTACTGCAGAGTTCATGTGATGTTGTTGCTCAGCGGCTCCTCGGCAACCCGTCTCTGACCTTGATGTAGATCAGCTGATCAAGTCCTGCAGCCTCCTGCAGAGGAAAGACAAACCGCTGCTGCTGAAAAATTCAGAGCGGAAAGGAAAACGTAACGGCTGGAAACCTGAGGAGGGCAAGGTGGAGGGGCATTCAACCGACGACGCTGCAGAGAGACAGAGAGGACAGAGAGACACTTCTGTTTCCAACTCCTCACCTTCAACCTGTCAGCTCCTCTTGACAACTGCTCAGACTGTTGAGATCTGAACTGATCTAATCTGGTCTGAACTAATCTGATCTCATCTGATCTGATCAGATCTGATCTGATCTGATCTGATTTGATCTGATCTGATCAAGTTCAACTCTGCAGTCTTTATTCAGACTTATACCAAGTGCTGCTGAAACACCTGCAGACACAACACATTAAACATCATTCAGTCTGTATTTTCACTCCTAAAAAGATTCAAGTTCAGTTACATATTGGACTGAACCAGTGATCAGTGCACCAGCTGTTACTGTGCAGATCAGTGGTCTACATGTAATAGGAGATGAGAACAGCTGATTTCGACTGTTGACTTGTTCTGACTCTGAACTCTGAAATGTGATAATTGATGTTTAATCACATGAAAGGAGACTGAGTATGTCTTCAGAGAACATCAATGTAAAGTAGAGCTGCAGCCTTAAAGACTGTTTTCCTTCTTCACTTCAGTACAGTCAGTTTTATCAGCAGAGGATATACATATATATATATATATATATATATATATATATATATACATATATATATATATATATATATATATATATACATATATTTCTATGCATCGACTCAAGCTATTTACTGATTATTTACTGATTATTAAACAATGCTGCTATCTTCCAAAGTACGCTAGCAAGCTAACACTCACCTCCAACAACGGCACCATGATGCATTAAACTTTTAATTTCATTCACTTCATCACATTGACGTTACTGTACCTCTATCTTCTTCAGGTTGTTCCTCCTCTTCTTTCATTCTTTTCCTTCCGTGGGCACTGCATGGTTTCAGTGTTTTGGACCTTGTGATTGTAGTCTTGGGGTCAACTCGCCTCTCAACCCCGCCCCCCAGCTGTTCCTGAATGAACAACAAAGATAGTTGATTGTTGAGTCTCATTACGAGTATGTCAAATAGACACATGTTGGGTTGGTAAAGCGTCCTGAGCAGCAACAAAGCAATTAACAAGAAAATCCCTGCAGATACGAGACACTAACACACCTTTTCTCTACATTCCAGTGTCTCTCTCTGTCTGTTTACGTCTTTGTCTAGCTGCATCTGCCATGAATTATGTGCACTGATAGGTTGAAATCAGTCTTGTGATGTTGGGAAGGCAGCGTGTGATTACCACAAATAAAAATATTCCAAAATTCACTTCAAATGCACCAAACTAAAGTAACGAGCCTGTTTGAAAATGTGAGGAGGAGAAAGTTAAGATATTTGTGTTCAGATGTAGAGAAGGAAAGTCACAGAGATACTCAGGTAAAGTACAGATGTATGAAACATGTACTTAAGTACAGTAATAGAGTATTTGTTCTTCATTCGTCTGACCTCCATTTATCACAGCATCATCTAGTGGACATTAGAATTACTGCAGCTCTGGATAGTTTCTGTCTGCTGCAAGAGGCTGCCTCTCAGTGAGCTGAGGCCAAAACACTAACTGAGTATTTTGGAGGATTTAGAGCTGTAAGTCAAGACGTCAGCTGTGTCACACTGACCTCAAACCTGCTGCTCTGTTTACACACACACACACACACACACACACACACACACACACACACACACACACACACACACACATACACACTCACACTCACTCCAGGAAATCTCTGATTCACACAGCAGAATATCTCAGTATTTGGTTTGTCCTCCTTCATGCACTGAGCAACTCCACAAGTGAGTGTAAAATCTTCTGACTCTTGTTATCCAGCATGATGTGACAGTGTCCACAAAGCTTCCTGTGAAGTCACAAAGAGTTTGTCCTCTCAGTGTTCAGGTGCTCTCACATGCTGGATGAACATGTTGGATGGTGTTGCGTTCAGGGGACAGTCAGGACTCGTTGGTCTTCAGTAGTTTTGTCAGTGCTCTGTGGTGTTTGTGCTCATTATCCTGCTGCTGTCTGACAACAGATACAGAAGTATCTCCTGACTAAAGAGCAGCTTCACTCCTCAACACTCTGACATGGTTATTATTCATTTATAAGTCTATATGATCTTTTATTTTTCATAGTTTTTTAATGTGTTTGGGGGAATTACAAAAAGAACTTTAATTTTAATCTTAAGTATGAAGCATCATTTGTTAAATGTCCTCTGACAGATGAAGTCAGGGGACATGTGCAGTGTTTGTTTATTGTGTTGTAGTTGTGGATATGATGAGTATGGATATGTGTTGTGGATGTGATTTTTACTTGGTTGGTGGACGTTGCTGTGTGTTTTAGAGATTGTGGACTCAGTGGTCGCTGAAGCTGTGACGTTTTGTTCCACTGTAATTATCGACTGTGACCTCACACTGATCTTCACATTATATTGTCTAAAACCCCAACACTTTCAAAGTAAAATGACACCGTCCAATCGAATATAAAACATTATTCACTAACAGACAGTTAGGAGATATTTCTGTCAGCAGAGGTTGATTACTGCCCAAAAGAGAAGACAGAGGAGATTATCTGGGAGAGTATTTTATAATTCAAGACTCAAGACTGAGCTGAGGCTGACCACAGGAAGTAAACCACAGGAAGTAAACCACCCGAAGGGAACTACAGTAAGTGATCCACTTGAAGTAAACCACAGGAAGTGAACCAGAGGAAGTAAACCACAGCTGCCTCAAGATAATCAGAAAGTTGACAATGTTCAGATTCAAACACTCAGTCACAAAAGTAAAACAGAAGAATAACCTGTAGACCTGTAGACTGGTAAACTTGTAGACCTGTAAACCTGCAGCCCTGGAGACCTGTAGACCTGCAGGCCTGTAGACCTGTAGACTGGTAAACTTGTAGACGTGTAAAACTGTAGACCTGTAGACCTGCAGGCCCGTAGACTTGTAGACCTGTAGTCCTGTAGACTTGCAGCCCTGTACAAGTGACTGACACAAACTTGATGCCAAGTCAAATTTGTCTGCTGAGTCAGTGTTTGGTTTGTCTTCTCTGGTCTCCTGCAGAAACATGGCTGACTGAGATTCATTCTGAGGTGATGATGATTTGTTGTTGGGGGTGTTAGCAGCAGATAGCTGTTAGCTTAACCAGCTGACTGAAATGAAAACATTTCAATCAGACTGACGAGGAGTCAATAGACAATGTCTTTTTTCTTTTTCGTTGAAATTACGCTGCTTCCAGTCTTTGTGCTAAGCTAGGCTAAATGACAACGTGTTTTTTGGATGTTAATATGAATGTTTTTCTGTTATTTAATTCAGTTCAATATTCTTTGATGGTCTGTTCTGATTGTAATACCATTGTATTGTAACTCAATATGACTGTGACTGTGTGACTTGAACAGTTTGTGACTTGAGTTCAATGCTAACTGCTAATTGATGAGACAGATGGAGGAGGAGACATAGTGCCGGCTGCTGAGTGACGGACACACAAAGACATGGAGCTGAGGACTTTATGAATGATTAACGCTGCAGCAGATCCGTGCTGATTGAGTTACACGGAGCATTTTACAGCGTTGACCCTCACAATATCTGATGACTCGACGCAGCCGAGCCCGACGTTCATGTGAGATTACATCAGTGGAAAAACATGACGTCCTACAGTAAGCAGCCATCTCACATGATGTCCAAAACTCCAGAGACAGATGCTCTGTGTTCAACCTCTTCGCTCAAAAAACTACAAATATATTGTTAAAATCTGGTAAACTTGAGAGAAAATATACACAAGAAGAATATACCTATTTTCTATTCTCTGGCAAGAGTTTCAGCTCAAATTTCTGTTGAATACACAAAACTGAACAAAAGTCTGATACTATCTCTGAGGTCTTGAAACAGATTTCAAGCTGTTTATAAAATAATGTGCAGATTCAGAGTTTAGAGGACTGAACAGAAGAATTTATGATTTACTGCCAGCAAGCTGTTCAGTACTTAAAGGAACAGTCTGTAGGATGTGGACAAAGTGAGGAAACAACAGTGTTGATGTCGGAGACATCTCTACTGAAGGTAGCATGCTAACCAGCTAGCCTCCTAACAGCCCTCTGTGTATCTCAGAGGTGACAGTCTGACAGCCTGGAGTTTCAGCTGGAGATGTAAAAGCAGCCAGTTCACTACTGAGTCTAATAAGGCAACAAAATAAACTCATATATGTCAAGAAAGGAAATATTTTGACTCCTATTTTGATTCTAAATAGGAAAATACAGGCTGCTGAGTCTGATTGAATGTGTTGAACTTGGTCTGTGATCTGAGGTCTCAGTCCAGATAAACTCCAGGGCCTCTTGCTCGACTGCTATCGGAGCTCACTGTAGCTATCTACAGCTAAGGACAGCTTAACAGCAGCAGATGTTACTCTGGCGATGCTGCCGTCTATATTTTTGAAACTTCCTTTACATTCTGTCATATTCTACAGATATACTTTTTTAATCCTGTTCAGGTTCAGGTCCTGTACAGGTTGTTGGCTGGCTTTTAGCGGAATTCTATTTATTTATTCATTGGTTTTTATCCTGCTTAAACCTGGCTTTATTCTATTTATCTATTCACTTACTATTCATTTATTTATTTTACTTATTTTGTTTTATCTTGTTTTACTTTATTTATGATGTATTTACTTATTTATTTTTTCGATTAAAAAAGCAGTTTCAGAGTTTTATCATTTTATCTTTTTTTTTGCTGCCTCTAGTGTCTCCTCAGTGAAATACATCAACAATAGCATTTCCTCAGTTTGCAATACCAGTTTGTTGTTGGTGCACTGTTTTTCATTACTATTTATCTATTTATTATTACTCACTCTTTTATTTTTACTTATTGTGTTTTAAAGCTGCAGTCTGGAGTTTTGAGAAAAAAGTGGACTTAGCCAGAATATTTGAATGATACAGCTCCCAGGTCCCTCATTCTTCCTCTCTACTGCCTGCAGCCCTGCCTTCAAAGTCCCTCCCCACAGAGGAGCCCGCTGTGCACGAGCAGGCTTGTAACCACGGTAACTGAGGAATAACCAGATGACCAAGATGTCATATTCAAAATAACAACAACGACATAAGCCCCAATTGTTCTATTTCTGATCAATACAACTAAATTACAATGACGAGTGCCTCATGCTTATCAATGTAGAAATCCCAAGTAACAAACAATATTTCTCACATCGCGGTAGACGGAGTTACCAAGTAATCATTCAGGTAATCATCATCATCACCATGCTGCCTTTATTAAGCATGAGTAACGTTATTTCTCCGAACCAATTCAACCACTTCAGAGCATACTGACCAACGTTATAACTACCTGGTCACTTGTAAGACACTTTTGCTAACCAGTAACCATAAAGACAAAGCTAAACACTGGAGTTAGAATTCAAGCTAACATGCTAGATTTACCAACAAGCTACGTCGCTCGACTGCAACATCGTACAGCAATATGCGCTATTGCGAGTATTACTGTAACCGCCGCCACCATAGCCTTGTGATTAAAACATAGACTGAAACATATATCAAGCAGCGGTCCTTACTTGTCCAGCAGAAAAGCGGCCAACTCTCGAGTCCACAAATCCAGCAGCTCCCTCCACCTCTGAAATGATGCTCCGATATTTATCCTTGTTTTCTCTCTTGCTGTCCAGTTCTTTCTTTTTACACTGCTTTTCTTCATCAGTCTTCTTATTTCTTCTCTTTGACTTGGGCAATGTTGGGGCATTTTTTGGCTCTGTTGTTGTTGTTGCTGTTGTCTGTTCTCCACCATTGTTTACAGTTTGAGCTTGAACATATCTGACCACGGTTCCATTTCACAAAGCAGGTTAAACAAACTCTGAGTCTAACCCTGAACTCTGAGTTGATCTACTCTGAGATAGGAAACTCTGAGTTTTCGGTTCCAGAACAGCTGATTTGAGTTAGTTTTATCAACTCAGAGTAGTTTCACCTGGAGTTAAGCGTGTGCACCACAAGTATAAAAAGACAGTATCAATGGAGCCCCGATTCGACGAGTCACCATGGCAACGGGGAAGAGGAGGGCTACGTTTTTCACCCCACTGGAATTGGAAATATTAATGCGCTAATACGGTGAGTTTGAGCACGTTTTTAGAAGGAAGTGTAACACCGCTGCAGCAGCAAAAGAGAGGGAGACGGCGTTGGAGAACATTAGTGCTCGGGTCAATGCGTAAGTTCAAATGTAGTCCTTTGCAATCACAATAATATTACAGGGGGAAACTGCTTGAGTGGTAGCCTATTAATTTATTTCATTTAGGTGCAATCCCGTGGGGGAGAAGCGCACTTGGCAGCAGCTTAAGATGAAACAAAAAAACATTGTTCAAACAGGTAAGACCTTGGCATAATCTCATGGGGGTACCTCATTTTGATCATGTTTTACATTGTAAAGTAAATATTAAGTGGCTGTTTGACTGTACAGTTGTTTTATCCCCAACATAATGCTGTTTTCACACATAAATGTCTTCTCATCTATATCATGTTCTGTTAAATAATTAAGCCTATTTAAACTAACACAGACTTCTACACAGCCAACAGAAAGAAAGCAGATGCCCGTAAAACGGGTGGTGGCCCAGCACTGTCACCTCTAACGGAGGCAGGGGAGCTGAAAATGATAAAGATGGGTAGTAGCCGTTTCAGGGCGAGGCACATTTTTCTGACCGCTCTGCATACAGTTGCCTTGCTCAAGTGCTCTGCATCTCCGACGTTGTATAAAAAACTCCCATTTGCAAAAAAACGCAGCGCAACACACAATATCTGCTGGGATGTGAGAGCATGACTTTGGTTGGTAATGCTGGAAATGTAAAGACGGATTGTGTATGTAAATGATGGACTGTGACGTAAAACGGTACTGCTCAAAAAGATAATTGTCTGGAAATGCAAGAACATCTATAATCATCTCCCAACGAATATTTAATTCTCTGCGCAGTAATGCTGCACCTTCATCCACGGGATCATTATCAAAAGGACATGCCATGGTCGTGAAAATAGTCGCCATCTAATATAACTTCTAATGTAGGCCTACTGACTGATTTTTGCAATGATTTTCTCAAAAAACAGACGGCAGAACTATACTACGCCAAAACTCGCCTGCTGACTGAATGAATGAGGAAAATCAAATACCGTGTGTGGCTGAAAGAGGGCGGAGACAGAGAGAAACTCGAGGTTTGTTGAGAAAGACCAGAGGGGTGTACTGCGAGGCCAGTTTAGTGGGTTAGTGAGGTTTGTTGAGTCTAAAGCCAGGCTTCCCTGTACTACAAAGTTGGCTCTCTTTTAACCCGGCTAGATCACCATGGTAACTTATGATAGCTCATAACCTGGTCCCGACCAGGTTAGGTTCATAGAGTATGTTACCGTGGTAACTGACCGAGAGCTTAAGTTACCTCTCTCTGTGAAACAGGCTAGAGTTACCCCTCTTTCTCTGGTTTGAGTTAGCTCCCTTTCTGAAACGGAAAACTCAGAGTTTCCCTCATTTCAGGGTTAACAGACTCAGAGTTTTCACTAAACCTGCTTTGTGAAACGGACCCCAGGTTGCTTCAGAGGTTCAGGTGTGAGCATCAGGTGTGCTGGGGACCTCTGGTGGACAGGTGTGGAACAAGACAGACTGCAGAGTCTGTCTCCATTGTTTTCTTCATCTTTTCTTCTACATGATCTTTTATTATGGAGGGAATGGAGCTGCAGCTGCACAACATCATCATCATCACTCTCTTCTTCATCACACACTGTTCTTCATCACATCCTCCTCTTCATCATCATACTCCTCTTCATCACAGCCTCCTCTTCAACATCACACTCCTCTTCATCACAGCCTCCTCTTCAACATCACACTCTTCATCACATGCCTCTTCAGCATAGCCTCCACTTTATCACAGCCTCCTCTTCATTATCACACTCTTCATCATCATCATCATCACACACACTCTTCATCTTCATCACACACACTCTTTATCACACACTCCTTTTCATCACAGCCTCCTCTTCATCATCACACTCCTCTTCATCACAGCCTCCTCTTCATCACACATGCCTCGTCATCATAGCCTCCACTTTATCACAGTCTCCTTTTCATTATCACACTCTTCATCATCATCACACACTCTTCATCTTCATCACACACACTCTTTATCACACACTCCTCTTCATCACATCCTCCTCTTCATCACAGCCTCCTCTTCATCACACATGCCTCTTCATCATAGCCTCCACTTTATCACAGTCTCCTCTTCATCACACACTCTTCATCTTCTTAACACACACACTCTTTATCACACACTCCTCTTCATCACATCCTCCTCTTCATCACAGCCTCCTCTTCATCACACATGCCTCTTCATCATAGCCTCCACTTTATCACAATCTCCTCTTCATTATCACACTCTTCATCACACACTTCTTTTCATCACAGCCTCCTTTTCATCATCACACTCTTCATCATTAACCAGTAAACAGAGTTAACAGAACTATTCTGTGTTTGATGAAGACTATGTATTTCCTCTCTCTGTGAATGGATCACAGAGCGCAGCAGCTTCACTCACATGTCTGTCAGAGCTGCAGCTCCTCTGACCGGAGATTGGACTATCAGCCATGAGCCACTAGAGCTGGAACACAGCAGACATGCATCCAGTGGAATCGCAGAGTGGCAGACGTGTGAATGAAGCTGCTGCACTCACATGTCTGTCAGAGGAGCTGACGTCCACTAGATGCTGCTGTGATCAGACTCACTATATTGAAGTGAATGAGAAAAGTCAACAGTCAGTGAACGGCCTTCTTGTGATTTCATTGATTATCAGTGAGCAGTAACCACTCAATCAATATCTGACTCTGTATTGTCCAACCTGCTGATGATCCTCCATGCATGAAGTCCATGCAGCTCAGCTGAAAGCTCTGCAGGCCTGAATGAGTGCAACCTTTTTCTATGTGTGTGTTTCAGATGAGGATAGTGTGTAAGGATGTGACGGCAGAGACGCTGTATGACGTCCTCCATGACACCAGCTACCGCAAAAAGTGGGACACCAACATGATCGACACGTACGACATCGCCAGGCTGACTGCCAACGCTGACATTGGATATTACTCCTGTCAGTTCTGTTCTGGCTCCACAGTTACAGTCTGCATACATTCATTATGAAATGTAGACGGGCTTTAATGTGTGTGCACGTGTGTGTGTGTTTGTGTGTGTGTGCGTGTGTGTCGTTTGAAGGGAAATGTCCGAGTCCTCTGAAGAACAGAGATTTTGTCACCATGAGGTCCTGGCTTCCTCTCGGCAATGACTACCTGATTATCAACTACTCCGTCAAACATCCAGTGAGCTTCATCTGCAGCATCTTGGGTCCAGATTGGAGATGAAAAACTAAAGTTGTCAGAACTAAACAGAATCTGTTATTCTGTCCTTCTGGAACATAATGAGTTCAGACTGACAGAGATGAAGTCTCTCAGTCAGAATACAATAAACTGTAATGTTCTGTTTGATGTTTCAAAGATTCTTCTGATGTTTGAAGATCGAAGTCAAATCTGAACAATTAGCTCATTTATATAAAAGATGAAAACTGTGAACTAATCCTTTAAAATGTTGTAAAGTCCCAGCTTGTCTTCATCTCCATAGCAACATCCTCCTAAGAAGGACTACGTTCGGGCTGTGTCTCTGCTGACCGGGTATCTGATCCAGTCCAACGGAGCCAACTGCTCCACCCTGTACTACCTGACCCAGGTAGACCCCAAAGGTGAGATGAGACACACACACACACACACACACACACACACACACACACACACACACACACACACACACACACTGATACTAGCGCTGCGTTCAGGGTCTAGGTTAACTGTCCTCTGCAGTGTCTCTGGACCTGTCCTGTATAAAGGTCCAGACGCTCAATGACATCCGGTCTGTCATTTACTGCAGGGTCGTTACCAAAGTGGGTGGTGAACAGAGTCTCTCAGTTTGTTGCTCCGAAGGTAAAAATCTTCTGCTGTAAATCATAGAGAAATTAATAGTTTTCCTCTCAGAGAAATGTCCGTCTCACTGTGTCTCCTTCCCCTCAGGCCATGAGGAAGATCTACAAGGCATCCCTGAAGTATCCAGAGTGGAAGAGGAAGCACAACCCCAACCTGAAGCCATGGATGTACCCAGAGCAGAATGTGCTGCCGTGCATCAACGTGTCGGAGCTAACAGTGCAGCGTGCCGACTCTCTGGAGAACATCGACGAGAGCAGCCTGAGCGAGGAGAAGACGCAGCACAGCGACGAGGAGGAGACTTAAACGTCCTCACAGACTGAAACACGAGTGTCTGTTTGTTGGTTTGTTTGTTTGTCAGACTGACGAGAGCCGCACCAAACTACAGCTGACATCTGACTGATGTTATCTTCTGTCACCATTCTATTCACTTTTCATCAACTGTGAGCTCAGTGGAGTCTGTCATTGTTCAGTGTGCTACAGATGAGTCACCTGGTCCAACCAGAAACATTCTGAAACATTCTGAACCATCCTGAAATGTCCAGAAACAGACAAAAACACCCTGAAACTTCCTAAAACATCATGAAATGTCCTGAAACATCCTGAAATGGCGAAAAACACTGTGAAACATGCTCAAATGTCCTATAACATCATGAAATGCCCTGAAACGTCCTGAAACATCCTGAAATATCCCAAAACATCCTGAAACATTCCGAAACATCCTGAATTGTCCTAAAACAGCTCAAAACATCCTGAAAAAAATCTGAAACATTCTGAAACATTCTGAAACATCCTGAAACGTCCTGAAATGTCCTGAAAAATTCTGAAACATCCCGAAACATCATGAAATGTCCTGACCTGTCCTGAAATATTACGAAACGTCCTAAAATGTCCTGAAACATCGTGAAATGTCCTAAAACGTCCTCATACATCCTCAAACATCCTGAAATATCCTGAAACATTGTGAAAAGTCATGAAACGTCCTAAAACATCCTGAAATATCCTGAAATATCCCGAAACATCCTTAAACAGCCTGAAACATCCTATAATGTCCTGAAACATCCTGAAACGTCCTAAAACGTCGTGAAACATCCTGAAGCATCCTGAAAGTTCCTGAAACATCCTAACTGACCTGAAATGTCCTTAAAATGTCCTGGAACATCCTGAAACAGACCAAAACATCCCGAAACGTCCCAAAAAAATCTAAAACATTCTGAAATATCCTAAAATATCCCAAAACATCCTGCAACAGCCTGAAACAGCCTAAAATGTTCTGAGACAACCTGAAACTTCCTAAAATGTCCTGAAACATCCTGAAGCGTCCTGAATTGTCCTGAAACAGCCTGAAAAAAATCTGAAACATTCTGAAACATCCTGAAATGCTGAAATGTCCTGACCCATCCTAAAATGTCCTGAGACATCCTGAAACTTCCTTAAACATCCTAAAACATTCTGAAATATCCTAAAATATCCCGAAACATCCTGCAACAGCCTGAAACAGCCTAAAATGTCCTGAGACGACCTGAAACTTCCTAAAATGTCCTGAAACATCCCGAAACGTCCTAAACGTCCTAAAACATCCTGAAAAAAAATCTGAAACATTCTGAAACATCCTGAAATACTGAAACGTCCTGACCCATCCTAAAATGTCCTGAAACATCCTGAAACTTCCTTAAACATCCTAAAACATCCTGAAACGTCCTGAAATGTCCTGAGACATCCTGAAACTTCCTGAAACGTCCTGAAACATCCCGAAGCGTCCTGAATTGTCCTGAAATATCCTGAAACATCCTAAAACGTCCTGAAATATCCTGAAACATCCTAAAACGCCCTGAAATGTACCTCCTTATTACATCCTTAAAACGTCCTGAATTGTCCTGAAACAGCCCAAAACATCCCGAAAAGTCCTAAATGTACTAAAACATCCTGAAAAAAATCTGAAACATTCTGAAACAACCTTAAACATCCTGAAATGTCCTGAAATATCCTGAAATATCCTGAAATATCCCGAAACATCCTGAAACAGCCTGAAACGTCCTAAAATGTCCTGATACATCCAGAAACTTCCTAAACGTTCTGAAACATCCCAAAACGTCCTGAAAAGAATCTGAAACATTCTGAAATATCCTAAAATGTCCTGAAACACCCTGAAACATCTTGAAATGCTGAAATTTCCTGACCCGTCCTGAAATATCCCGAAACATCTTGAAATCTCCTGAAACTTCCTACAATCTCCTGAAACATCCTGAAACTTCCTACAATCTCCTGAAACATCCTGAAACTTCCTTAAACATCTTAAAACATCCTGAAACTTCCTGAAATGTCCTGAAATGTCCTGAGACATCCCGAAACTTCCTAAAACGTCCTGAAACATCCTGAAGCGTCCTGAATTGTCCTGAAATAGACCAAAACATCCCAAAACGTCTTAAACATACTAAAACATCCTGAAAAAAATCTGAAACAATTTGAAACATCCTTAAACATCTTGAAACAACCTGAAATGTCCTGAAATGTCCTGAAACATCTCGAAACAGCCTGAAACATCCTAAAATGTCCTGGTACATCCTGAAACTTCCTAAAACTTCCTGAAACATCCCGAAACATCCTGGAAAAATCTGCAACATTCTGAAATATCCTCAAATGTCCTGAAACACCCTGAAACACCATGAAATACCCTGAAACGTCCTGAGATGCCCTAACAGGTCTTGAAATATCCAGAAATATCCTGAAATGTCCAAGAACATCCCGAAACTTACAAGAGCATCTTAAAATGTACTTAAAACATCCTGGAATTACTAAAGTATCCTGGAAAAAATCTAAAACATTCTGAAACATCCCAGTTCTTATCCATTTTGATCAGATCAGAACTTGGTGAAGAATCTTTTGTCTTTTAAAGTTACTGAAGTATGTCCAGGTGAAGCACGTATGTCCAGGTAAACCCTGTATGTCCAGATAAACTCTGTATGTCCAGGTAAACCCTGTATGTACAGGTAAACTCTGTGTCCAGGTAAACCCTGTATGTCCAGGTAAACTCTGTATGTCCAAGTAAATCCTGCCAGGTAAACCCTGTATGTCCAGGTGAACCCTGTACGTCCAGGAAAACCCTGTATTTCCAAGTGAATCTTATATGAACTCTGTATGTCCAGGTGAACCCTGTATGTCCAAGTAAACCCTGTATGTCCAGGTCAAAGCCCTTATGTCCAGTGTGATGAAGAATTAAGTTTTTCTGTATGTTCTACTCTTTAGGATTCATTCAACAAGACAAAAGGGAAAAATGCTGTTTTTGTCTTTCTGACACCATAAAAAGTAAAAACACTGACGTGAACATTTTTCAAAAACTTTTCAGTACTTTTGCTGAAGTAATTTTAGTACATTATACTAATAATACTTGATAATGATATGATACTGATGATACTATTACTTCAGTTAGCAGCGCCGCCCCTCCCTACACGCAGAACACGAGCTTTGCGTAGGGCCCCACGATCCATGGGGGGGCCCATTTTGCACGAGGGGATGCATTCTCTGCAAATGCACAAAGGATGTGCATCGCTGCCGTGAGGCGAGGCAGGAGAGAAAAAAAAAGAGACGAGTAATCTGGCACTGCACGCGTTGCCGCAGTCATTAACAGCACGCAGCATCTGACCAATCAGCGGTCAGATGCACCGACAGGCAGTTGGATGCAGGTGGAGAGATGGCCTCCAAACGGCAACATGAATCGGAGCAAGCAAAAGAAAGACAAAGTCAAAACAAGAGGAGGCTCATGCTTCACTTGAAGGTGGGTATGTTGTTGAAATAAAAAAGAACAACTCTGTGGAATAAACACCCCAGCCTGCTAATCATGAGACAGAAAAGAGGATAATTCTGTCTAGATGTGGTGGAGATTACATTTTCAAGTGGACATGATTATCATTTATTGAATGTCTTGTTAACTGCATATACATTCACCTCTGTTGAAAAAGGAGTGGTTAATTAACCATTTGGCAGTGTTACTCGTTACTCAAAAAAGTAATATATTACACATGACACATTACTCTCAAAAATAGTAATGCCTTACATTACATGATTACTCCCATAAGAAAGTAATTAAATTACTTGTTACATTACTCGTTACATTCTTGCTACTTGCTCTATAAAATTGCCAGAAGACCCCCCGCTCCGTAAAGCCACTTTTGACAGTTGGAGATACAAACATTATTTTGAATTTGTTGAACGTAAGGAAAATAACTTGACTGTAAGGTGCACACTTTGCCCGTGTTGGAAACTTCTCTCCACCGCTGCTAACACTACCTCAAACTTAACGAAGCACCTACAGAGACAGCACGCACACACAAAGCTTGTTGCTAAGGAACTGTGGAGCAACATGAATGAGATGCCAAGCAAGCAGCCAAAACTTTCTTTTCAACAGAACCAGAAGGTACTGACAACATCGAAATCTGAGATGAATATGCTTGTGACCTCGTACATAGTAGGGCAAGTCATGTGACTTCAGGCAAGTCGCATGCAGCAGCATGTTCTGCTCGTGTTGTTGACGCTGCCATTGTTATCCCATCTCTCCTTGCGGGTGGCGACTAACCAATCGGTGATGGTGAAATCATCATGCCAAACCCCAACCAATCACTGTTCCATTGTTACCTCTGTTCCTCTAAAACTACACTCACTAAGTAAATAACAAGGTTTTTTGAACATTTGACTTGTATTTTTGACAAAATATTTTATTTTATGAAATTTTTTATGTAAACATTTGCACTTTGACCTACTTAACTTTGACCAGGGAAAGCTCCACTTGCACAAGAGCCACATCTATTGGTGGAAAACACTGAAAACAGCAAATCGCTTAGGTCTTGTCAGTTGTCTTGTTTGCTCTCTCATAAAATCCAAAGTGCTTCCACACGGTTGCAGTGAACCTCGTGGCGAGAGAATCGGGCGCTCTTTGGGGGCTGCTAAAGCTGTTGCCATTTTGCAAAGAAAATAACGTTACTGCTCCGTTTGTTGTGGTCCCACTCACTAAACAGTTCGCTAAGTTTCCGGTTCTGTGTTTTTTGTTACGGTCTTGCGGCAAAGCATCAACGTTAATTAATCGATGCCAAATCGCCACGTGACGCATCGCGATGCATCACCACATCAATGAATTTGCACCCACCTCTAAAATATACATCAGATAATCCTTTATTTGACCCACAATGGAGTAATGTAAAGCATTGCAGCAGCAAACAGTAGTGTAGGACTATAGAACAAATTTAAAAATCAGTATATAAAAATATTGAAATATCATCAAATCAAATCATAATGAATATTATTATTAGTTGTAGTCGTATTTGCATTAAGTGCATTTTAATCTTTGTGAGGTAAGTATTTACATTAATTTCATTGTGTAATGTACCATTAAGACCAAAACAAATCTTAATAATCTGCTTGTATGATGGATTTCTTGTCATAACAGGGTCAATGCTGAAGTTTGTTACTAAGGATGACGCGAAGCCAGTATGGTGCCAGGGCCATCAAGCAACATGTCATCTGTAAAAGGCTTGTTCCATTGTGGAACGAGGCTGTTCATTTGATTTGTTCCTACTAATAAAGGTTGTAAACCTAAATGGCTTTTCGTGATACAGTCATTTTGTAGGGGAGGGGGGGGCCTCAAAATAAAATTCTGCTTAGGGCCCCAATTTGGCCCTGTCAGTGAGTTTGAATAGAGAGACTGATTCAACATGTTTCTGATGGTCAGTCTCCATGTTTTTTAAATGAATGTTTCATAATCTGGTGCCAAATTATAATAAAGTATGAATAATCTGAATCTGTAAAGTAACTGGTAACTAAAGTAATCAAATTCATGTAGTGGATCAGTGATTATTATAAATGTTCACTTTTACTTTAAAATGTTTATGTTTCCAAACATCAGTTATCATCTTGTTGATAATAAGCAATAATCAATCATCAATAATCAATATCTTATTTGTAGTGGAGTATTTTCACAGTACGTTTACTGGAGTAAAGGCTCTGAATACTTCTTCTACCTCTGCTGACTGACAAAAGGCCCTAAAATAATTTAATTATAATGTAACAATACCCCACAATCTGAACACAGAGAACTTACATTTATTTAAACTGTGATTCAGAAGTTTAAAGCTCCTGATTCTCTCACTTCATCTTGATTTGAGTGTTTGAAGCAGTGTTACAGGATAAAAGTGTGATGATCAGTTTTATGTTCCTGCACGTCGTCAAATAAACATCTCAATCTCTTGTGATTGAATGTGACTCCTTTAGCTGAATATGTGAAATATAAGAGCTTCATGTTTATTATTTCTCTCTGTGGAGGAGGAAACATCTTTCAGTGATCTGAGGGAAACAGAAAGCTGCACTTTATTTTATTGTTCCTATTAATTTCTGTGATTGTGTGTGTGAGTGCTGCAGGATGTCCAGTGAGAATACTAATGTGAAGAATAACTGAATGTATAAAACACATTTGTACATGTCCAACTGTAAATGTATCAGGTGAAGTGAAGGACGTGTTGAGTCAGATCAGTGATCACAGCCTCTGAGTGTGTTGAGTTCCTGCTGCTCAGCTCTTCCTGCAGTCAGCAGGAAAACTTTATGTGCGACTGCATCCTTATTTCGTGCCTGAAAAATGCAGCTGGGCTCCAGATCCTCTTCGTGCCGTATTGTCTCAGGCACTTCCTGTTTCCTGTCTGCACGGCTCTGATTGTTGTTTGGGCAGCGAGGAGGAAACTCCACCACTGTCCGACTTCTAACTGCTCACTGAGGACAGGACGCAGTGCTCACTGAGGACTTCCTCACTTAACTGCTGCTGTCCACTGACAACAGGAGGGACACACAAAAGCCAGTCCTGACTCTCCAGGCATTAAAGTAACAGTTCACCTAAACATTAATGTCAGTCATCCTCTCCTCCTCCTGATGATATAAAGTCAGGTGAAGTGTCGTAGACCACAGAACATTTCTGGAGCTTCAGAGTAAAACAAAGTCGCAGCCTTCTGCAAAATAACTGAAGTAGCTGCAGACTTGATTTAAAACAGAGAAACAACCAAAGAAACATAAGATTTCTCCATACAGCTCGTATGCTGTGATCACAGGCTGCAGAAGAGAACAGATCACAACCTGATCTGAGACCAGTTTCACACCTTTTTTAAGATGAGGCTTCTCTGGAGCTGCTGAGCTAACAGAGTTAGCATGCATCAGCTCGACTGAACATTGAGGGTGAAATAGTCTTTTCAAATCAGTCTGGGATCTGTAGGACGGTCCAGTGGGTGAACTGTTCCTTTAAAGGGACAATCTGTATAACAGTCCATGAGTTCACTGTCAGTCTACATTAGGATTCTTCTTCTTCAGAGTTTCAGACTAATGGTTGTTTGATCAGAGAAGACTCTGCACTGTTGTCTCAGGCCATGCAGCTCTGATGATGTTGCTTCCAGGAGCAGACCACAGGTGAGGCACAGGTGATTTCTACACTCCTCAGAGCTGATTAGCTCTCCTCTGTCAGTCTGCATGATGTAACACCTGGTGGCTGAGCTGCTGCTGCTCCTGACTGCTTTCCTCTTCACAATAAATGCATTAACATCAAGTCAGACTGACTAAGGGGACGTTTCATCAGCTCACTGTCACATGTGACTCTCTGATAGATGCTAACATGCTAACATCAACATATCAACCTGCTTGTGAACCAATGAGACGACAGAAACATGAAACCATCAAGAGAACAACTACTGTGCTGCAGGAGGAGGAGGAACTGTCTTGGCTGTATCTCAGTTTGAGGGATTTGAAGTTGGGGCTGAGCTGAAGACGTCTGAGTGGATTAGACTCAGTGATGGAGGATCTCAGGCAAGAAGCAGGTGCAGAGTTACAGACTGATGAGTCTGAACTTATCAAAGCAACATGTTTGGTTTCATCAGGACATAGCTGAAGCTGTGTCAATTATCCAATGAGAGCTGAGAGTGGGGCGGGGCCACAGGCAGGGCCACAGGAAGCTGCACCCACAGCACATCTACAAAATAAAACTGTATTTTATCTTATATAAAATCACCAAAAAAGTATGAAAATCATCTCTAAAATAAATAATTATTTATACTATGTAATAACTATAAAAAACTATTGAGATCAATAAAGCTTCTGTCTCTTACTGAAGAAGATCATCACATGGATAGATTTTAATTAAATATATTGTTATTTACATTTAGCTCATGTTTGCATTTTTTCACTTCTTATTTATTAACTTAACATTATTTATAGACAACCCTTTCTTAACGTGGTGACGCTCAGATCTTTACATACATATTTATTTATGGATTTCAAACTGAATAACATAAATATTTGTCTATTTCTGTTAATGTCTTATTTTATTGTTAGCATTGGAACTGATGTTAGCAGTAGCTCCTTTTAAACAGTTTGCAAATGTTTTGTCCTTTTGAGAACAAGAATTTCCTTTTGGATTTATCAAGATCTGTATTATCATTTGTTATTAATAATAGTCCAATAAATAAAAATACAAACACATTTTAAAATACTCAAACTAAATAAACTAAATGTGTTTTAATATATGTTTATCATTTTGTAGCCTATCTATTAACGATCACTGTTTTGAACCATCATATAAAATAAGCACGCGCTCATCAACACGGATTTTATTCGAGGAAAAAAGCGGAAACTGTCCTGTCTTGGTGCATTTATTTTGAAGGTCTTAGCTGGAAGCGTTATCAGTCGCTGTTGTGTGTAACTTGACGTCATTCAGAGCCGAGCGGAGTGTCTCCTCCCAAAAGTTCCAGTTCGACCGAGACACGCTCCGAATTATAGTGCCTCATACACCGGGTCAGAGACCTGCACGGACCGGAACACAGACAGGGATCCAGACCCGAAACTAGACCAGAAACCAGAGCAGAAACTCGACCGGGATACAGAGCAGAATCCAGACCGGATCAGAGGTAAGACTCTTGAGATGTTTGGGTGTTAGATGTGGTTGATTTGAGTCCTGGTGGAAGAGGCTCGTCCTACTGTCCGTCTTTCCTTACGGTCCTGATTGTGGTCCTGAGTCCTGGTCCTGGGTTCTGTCTCTGGGCTCAGTTCTTCAACGTCAGAGAGCTCAGTGACGCACAGAGCAAGTTTTGGCGCAAAGTGAAGCTCAGAGGCTTTTGATGTGAAGAAGTTATCTAGAGAGACAGACAGGTTGAGAGAGAGACAGACTGAGAGACAGGCTGAGAGCCAGACAGGTTCTGTTCCTGTGTGTTTCGTATCTGATGATGATGTCATACATGATGATAAACACAACAGGTGGTTGGAGGAAATACTGAAGTAAAAGTGTCAATACAGAGTAAACAGTATGTTTGTGCCTGATGTTCTGTTTTCTAATATATTTTTGATTTCTGAATATTGATGAGCGATCAGCTCATTTTAAAGTTTAATCCGAACCGATAACAACACATCATCATTTACATATTGATCATATTTTATTTGAATATGCAAAGTAATTAAAATAATCGAATAAACACAGTATAAAGTAGAATATCTCGTCTGGACGGAGCGCAGGAGATAACTCATCATGTCCCTGTGTCTGATCATCAGTGATGTGCACAAGGGGGGGGCAGTCGCCCCCCCTTGTGGCCCAATTGTTGAAAAACGCACGCTAAAGTGCCCTCCTGAGAGCCAAAACGCACGCTAAAGTGCCCTCCTGAGAGCCAAAAAAGCATGCCAAAGTGCCCTCTTGGTTGGCAAAACACACTAAACTGCCCCCTTGGCTGGTTAGAACATGATAAACTGCCCTCTTGGGAGCCAAAACACGCGCTAAAGTGCCCTCTTGGGAGCCAAAACGCGTGCTGAAGTGCCCTCTTGGGAGCCAAAACGCACGCTAAAGTGCCCTTCTTTTTGCCCCTGCCCTTCAAAAAGTCTGCGCACGCCACTGCTGATCATCGATCAATAACGTTTCCTGTCAGTGATCTTAACATATGTGAGTTTTTGATTATTCACTGAATTATTGATCAGTTGATCGCAGAAATAAAAGACGGGTTTATTGATCAACTGACAGGAAGTTTTTGTTTTTACACAGTAAAACAAATCAAGATGCAGAAATTATGTAAAATTTTCAAATGACACATTTCTGATCATCGATCAATAATCTGATCGATCCAGAGACAGCAAATGATGTCATCATTTCCATTTAGATATTTTTTCTGTCATCAGATTTTTGATCATGATGATGATGACGGTGATGATGGTGATAATGAAGAGTGAGGGTCTTCACACTCAGCACAAACATCCTGTAAAGAGGAAACTCCACTTCCTGTTTGAGCTAAAGCTTCACAATTAAACTGAAGGGACGTCCCAACAATCTTATTCCCTCCTCGCTCTCCTTCTCAGTCAATCAATCAATTGATTGATGTCAAATGAAGTTGGGTTCGTCAAGCTCCTTTCCTGTTTTAATTCTCAGTACCCTGTTCTGTGATGTAACTGCGATATCATCACGTGTGCTATGACATCATCTCTGCCTCTGTACATGATTCAGACTTCAAGGAGCATTACGTATGTTTCAGTTTCTCCTGGTCCTCTGTGAGGTTTCGGAGTCAGAGCATTACATGTGGTCGTCTCTCTTCACTGATAGGCTAAAATGACTTAAAGGGACACTCATGACTCTTCTTAACTCACAGTGAAGCTCAGTAATCAGTCCTCTACCTCTCACCTGTACTGTCTCAATGTTATTGATTGATTGATTGATTGATTGATTGATTGATTGATCATTTTGTACACTCAACAATCAGCTGCAACTTCACTCTACTGATAAAGCTAAGCTAACAGCTGATTGTGCATTCCTTCAAACTGTCGGCTTCTGTCAGACTGCGATTGATTTCAAAGATGAAACATGTGGAGGATTAAAGTAGTTTACTATTGAAAGTAACTGATTACTGTCTCCCAGTGTGTTCCCAGTGTGTTCCTAGTGTGTTCCCAGTGTGTTCCCAGTGTGTTTCAGTGTGTGGTTCCAGTCACAGCTCTGAACAATCAGCCCTCTGTTCCTCACAATACAGACTTTCTGTTATTGTACTGCTCGCTCGCCCACCCTTGCTCTCTCTCTCTCTTGTTCTCACTTGACTGCCCCCCCCCCCCCGCCCTTCCTTCCTTTCTCTCTTCCGCTCTCTCTGCTCGTCCACTCTGACAGCTTTGTTTAGCACTTTGATTAACAGGTCTGTTATCCAATCAGGCTCCGGCTCTCCTTCGTTAACCTCCTGTTTGGACAGTAAGAGATGAGGTTGTTGGAGTAAACACAGAGTCGCCAGTCTGAGGTTAGCCTAGCTTAGCATAAACACTACATTAGCAGCAGAGGGAAACTGTTAGCCCGTCTCTGTCCAACATCTCTGCAGCTCATTGATGAACAAAAAGAGAAAACCAGCATTTGTTTCACCTTCTGTCTTCATGTTCTGACATCTATGAAGGTAGATTTGTGTCTTTATTATTCAATCATAAAAAAGTTTGCTTCAATCAAAATATATATTTTCAATAAAAAAAACCTTCACTTCAATCAAAAAAAACCCTTTTCAATCAAAGAAAAAAAGTGTTTGAATGCAAAAATATAGTTGAGACTCAAAAAAATGCATTTGAACACTGTTTTTTTTGATTGAAAATGTTTTTTAGTTTGAAGCAACGTTTTTGATTGAAGTAATGTTGTTTTGTGTTTGGGCCATATTATGGGTAGGACATTTGTGTCTATATAATTCAATCAAAAAAGAAGTTGCTTCAAACAAAAAAAAAACATTTTCCATAAAAAAAATCACTTTAATCAAAAAAAAAAAATGTTTTCAATCATAGAAAAAAAGTTTTTGAATGCAAAAAAATATTTGAGACTCAAAAAATTGCATTTGAACACTTTTTTTTGATTGAAAATGTTTTCTTTGATTGAAGTAATCTTTTTTGTGTTTGGGCCATATTATGGGTAGGACATTTGTGTCTTCAGTATTCAATCCCAAAAAAGTTGCTTCAATCAAAAAAAATATTTTCAATCAAAGAAAAAACTGTTCAAATGCAAAAATAAAATTGAATCCCCCCCTTAAAAAAAAATTAAAAAATAAGAGACAAATAAGCTTTTCATTCCACGTCAAAGTTGGGTGAAATATCCTTACGTTTTTTCTGTCGTCCTTTACTTTGAAATCTGGACGCATACCTTCGTGATACCTGCAGTTTATTACAGGGAATAATTACTATAAAAGTATCGTAATTTTCACGGGTCTGACTGTGAGACTGCAGTCTGCCCCACTGTCACTACCAGCAGCTCTTCAGAGCCGTTTCATTACGATTACCGTAAATTTTAGTAGATTTGCGCGCTAGAAAACAACGTGCGGCTGATTTGACCAAGCAAACGCGAACCACGGCTGGCTTGACCACAGTAATCCACTGGGCTGTGTGAGAAGATAGACTCAGGCTCTGCATGACCTGTTGCTGCTAAACAGGCAGCGCTTCGGGCAACAGTTGGCCTGTGGACTGTTGTTTGACCACTAATGACGTTACTTGTTATAACATAACATAGCACTAGCACATAGCAAGCCTCTGTACTTAGGTGCGGGATGTTTGTGTCAAAATAATTCAATTAAAAAAAAAAAACGACTTCAAAACTTTTTCACTTTCAATAAAAAACAACAACACTTCAAATGATTTTTTTTTTTTTTTTAGGGGGGATTCAATTTTATTTTTGCATTTGAACAGTTTTTTCTTTGATTGAAAATATTTTTTTAATTGAAGCAACTTTTTTGGGATTGAATAATGAAGACACAAATGTCCTACCCATAATATGGCCCAAACACAAAAAAGATAACTTCAATCAAAGAAAACATTTTCAATCAAAAAAAAGTGTTCAAATGCAATTTTTTGAGTCTCAAATATTTTTTTGCATTCAAAAACTTTTTTTCTATGATTGAAAACGTTTTTATTTTTATTAAAGTGATTTTTTTTTATGGAAAATATATATTTTTTTGTTTAAAGCAACTTCTTTTTTGATTGAATTATAAAGACACAAATGTCCTACCCATCATATGGCCCAAACACAAAACAACATTACTTCAATCAAAAACGTTGCTTCAAACTAAAAAACCTTCACAAAAGAAAACATTTTCAATAAAAAAAAACAGTGTTCAAATGCATTTTTTTGAGTCTCAACTATATTTTCTTTGATTGAAAAGGGTTTTTTTGATTGAAGTGAAGGTTTTTTTTATTGAAAATATATATTTTGATTGAAGCAAACTTTATTTTTGATTGAATAATAAAGACACAAATCTACCTTCATAGACATCAGTGACTGTTCAGGACACATTCAGTGGAGACCTCTTCTACCTGCCTCAGGCGTGTACTCCAGCTCTTGTGAACAAAAGAAAGAAAACACTAGGGCTGGGTATCACCAGGTACCTCGCGATACGATACCATCACGATATTTTGCCCACGATAACGATAATTTCACGATACAGCGATTCTGCGATAATCGATATATTGCAAGAAATTTCATCCACGATACATTACGATATCTGTGTCACTAAAGAAATTCAGAATTTATTGACTGCACTGAATCCATTTCACAGGAAATACAAAACATTGTCAATCAATTTCACATGAATGACAGCCAAGTAAACAAACAGTGTCTCTTCTTAACACACACACTGATTACAACTATCATTAAATATCTATATGTGTGGGTTTCAGAGCTGCTTAAACGATTTTTTAAAATTTTATTTGGTTGTATCCCGATGTTTGAATAAAGATAAAGCTGTCCTCCGAAGATGGGTGGTGGTGGTGGGCCAAAAAAAAAAAAAAATATATATATTTTTTTTTATAAAAAAAAAATATATATTTTTTTTTTACATTTTTTAATATCGATATTTGGCACCAGTGTATCGATAACGTACCTCAAGACGAAATATCGCGATATATCGTAGTATCGATATTTTGGCACACCCCTAGAAAACACATCAAAAAGGCTCATCATAGCTAGCTTAGCGTTAGCCTCAGCTAGCATAGAGTTAGCCTGCAGTTGGCTTGGAATTAGTCTGCAGCGTCACGTCCTGACTCTTCTTCTGTGTGGAAACTCTTACAGCGTCGGACATGTTTCAGAGATCTTTTATTGACTTGTTTGTGAAGAGGGTTCACTCTGGACAGATTAGAGGAACTGAACTGAATTTCTGTCTCCTGTTGTTTCTTGAATCTCTGACGGCTGCTGTCTGTTGTGTATTTTTGTTGACTATGAACTGAACTTGTCATAAAGACAGCAGAACAAAGTCGAGTTGTTGTTTGTCAGAACATAAAACCAACGATCTGCTGATTGGTGCTGGTCAAGATGGGACGGGCTCACAATGGCAGAGCTGTCACTTGACATCACACATTGTATAGACTCATGTCAGCTGATTCCTGGGCACTGACACAACATACTGAGTGTCAGAGTGTCCACACTGAGTCCACCTACATTTGTGCTAACTCAGGGCTGTACGCTTAGCTTTTTCACTAGGAGCACAGGTGCTCCTAAATGAAAAAATTTAGGAGCACAGAAAAAATTTAGGAGCACTATGAAATTTCTTAAATAACACAATTTTATTATTAACACTCAAATCACGTACACAGTAACACACATGTGCACTCAAACATATAAACACAGTGCCATCATAAGGCCTACTACAACCCTCAATTAAACACAGAGAACATCCCTGTCCCACATCTTTTTGTAGTCAGGTCGCCTGGCACTCTTGGCTGAGTTTATCCAGCGTGTGAAAAAAGAAAAAAGTTGTAAGCTATGACCAGTGTTGGGCACGTTACTTTTAAACTGGCTGACTAACTGAGTAAGTAACTGAATTACTCCACTATAAAAGTAATTAGTTACCAGGAAAAGTAACTATTGCGTTACTTTTATTTCTTCCCCCTTTTGAGCTCGGCAGTCATTTTAGCGTACTCGGCATCTACATATGTATTTAGAAAATGTATTTCTGCATGGCGGACCGGCTCCTGTTCTCCCCGATATTTTACCATTGAGTGCTCTGAAGGAGTCTGAGTCAACTGTTGATAACGGGAGCAAGTTCTCAACAACATACCTGTCTATCATTGCATTCAGTTCAGTCTGTGTCACAAGTTTTTGTGAAGCTGTAGCCGAGCTCACGTTAGCCACACCCGGCCTGCTATCATCATCAACAGCGTCAGCAACGCAGTTTTTGGCCAGTGTTAGTTTTGTAGAAGCGTGTGCCACTGAGAGATGCTTCATTAGATCAGAGTTGCTTACAACGGACGTGGACAAAGGAGATTAAAGTAGTGTCTGTACTTCCACTTTGAAAACGTTAACTTTCCCTCCGGACTCTTCATTGCTGCAGTTCACCTCTGCTAGTTTGTGTGTGTGAGGCTGCTGAGTGCGTGTGTGGCTTGTGTGTAAACTGAACATTGCCACTGATTGGCTTAAGAACTCTCACTCAACGTTAGAGAGCCAATCATCATCACTTATGCGGTTGTCCCGCCCCTCCCTCCTCCCTCACCTGAGAAAAAAAAATACAGCTCTGCAGCTCCCGTGGCTGAGAGCCGAGTCGGATGAAAACAGCTTCAATGATCAGCTTCAGTTTGTAACGCACCACATTTAATAGTCTGTAACGGTAACGGCGTTGTAACGATGGAAATAGTAAGTAGTAGATGTGTAGATTACCCGTTACTGAGAAAAATCCGTACTCGCACGTGTGCTCCCTTTTTATTTTTTCTACTCGCACAATCTATTTTTAGGCGCATATGCGAGTAAAATGCTCGCACTGTACAGCCCTGCCCAAGACGTCACCCGGTCCCTATTGGCTGTGAGCCCGGAAGCTCCGCCAGGATCACAATGACATCTCTCCCACGTTAAAAGGTCACGGAGCCCTCCTGCTCTTTGTATTCCGGGAGCTTATGTTGTGAAGAGACTTCGGTTTCACGCAACTGCTGCCATAAGGGTACAACTCTGAGAAACTTTTCATTTTTTGCTTGAGCTAATTTCCGTTCCCTCCTCGCTGGACGGGACAGAGACTGTTTTTGTTTCACTTTCATTTTTGTTCGGATGTTCGTCATAATTGTTTTGGATCCCGAGAGGAACGCTGTACAACCCAGCCGTTTCCTCACCGCCTGCAGAAGGAAGAGATTACCCATGCTGATTTCCTTTGTTGTGCTTTTTATTTTGTTGTGAAAGGACCACCGAGTCCGTTTTATGGCTACCCGTACTGCGTGCTAACTGTGTTTGCTATGCTCGCTAGGAGCTCATTCAGGCTAATCCAGCCTGTACAGTCTTGCCGCCGTGTATGACAACAGAACGTCGTATTCCGGCTCGATCAGCGGACGATAAACGAACCTCGATTCGCTTGCCGGCCATTGTTCGAGGGAGAGACGACCCAGGGTTTCCTCCAGGATTTTTTCAAACCGTGGGGGAGGTCTGCCCTAGTGGAAGAGGGGGGGTGACGACGACGACGACAACATTAATTTTGAAATGTGAAATTATGACTATTTCAAACTGAATGTTTTTCTAAATACATTATTTACTATAGGGTTTCCGGTACATGAATTGAAAATAATAATTGAAAATAGGATCTTGCAGTACCACTAGGCTAAAACAACAAACACAACAACAACAAATTAAAGATATCAGTTAAATAACTAAACTTGTGTATACTGAATACAGTCAAATAAACATCTCTTCCTGCATAGAATGTGTACAAAAGAAAAAGTCAAGAACATTGAGCCTCTCCTTTATGTAAGGTTACCTGACTCTCTTCCTTTGGAACCTTTCTCTTCTTTTGAAAATAGTTTAATAGATAGATAGAAATACTTTAATGATCCCAGACTGGGAAATTATTTTGTTACAGCAGCAGTGGGTCCGCAAATAAAACACTTCGTACATAACATAAATAGAATCCAATATATACATAGTGTATATATACAGTGCACAGTGTGCTATAAACAATAAACAGTAATAATATATACAACAAAACAAAATATGCAAAATATACTATAACAATAATAATATATACAACAGAACAGTAGAGAGACCAGAGTTCTCTGTCAGGCAGAGGTGAGAGAGTTGTTGTATAAAGTGATGGATTGTGGCAGGAAAGATTTCCTGTATCTGTTGCTACGACAGCGAAGCTGAAGCAGCCTTCCGGAGAAGGTGCTCCGCTGTCTGACCAGTGTGAGTTGGAGAGGGTGGAGAGGATTATCCATGATGGATAACAGTTTTTTCAGTGTCCTCCTCTCCACCACAGCCTCCAGAGTGTCCTGTTTGCAGCCAATCACAGAGCCAGCCTTCCTGATCAGTTTGTTGAGTCTGTTGGTGTCGCTGGCTCCAATGCTGCTTCCCCAACAAACCACAGCAAAGAAAAGTACACTGGCCACCACAGACTGATAAAAGATCTCCAACATCTTGCTGCACACGTTGAAGGATCTCAGCTTCCTCAGGAAGTAAAGTCTGCTCATCCCCTTCTTGTAAACAGCTTCAGTGTTAGATCTCCAGTCCAGTCTGTGGTTGATGGTAACACCAAGGTACTTGTAATCCTCCACCGCCTCCACATCCCTTCCCAGAATGCACAGTGGTTGGAAAGCCGTCTTCCTTTTCTTCCTGAAATCTATCACCATCTCTCTGGTCTTGCTGATGTTCAGCCGCAGGTGATTCTGTCCAGTCCACTCCACAAAGTTGTCTACCAGTGCCCTGTACTCCTCCTCCTGTCCCTCACTTATACACCCAACAACAGCCGAGTCGTCAGAAAACTTTTGCAGGTGACACGACCCGGTGTTGTACTGAAAGTCAGTGGTGTATAAGGTGAACAGGAAAGGAGACAGTACAGTCCCCTGTGGAGCTCCTGTATCACTAACCACCGCATCAGACAGAACACTGCCCATACGGACGAACTGTGGCCTGCCTGTCAGGTAGTCAGTAATCCAGGAGATCATTGTGTCGTCTACACCCATCACCCGCAGCTTCTCCCCCAGTAGCAGTGGCTGAATGGTGTTAAAAGCACTAGAGAAATCAAAGAATGTGATTCTCACAGTGCCTCCTCCACCATCCAGGTGCGAATGGGCTCGTTGCAGCAGGTAGATGACAGTGTCATCAACTCCCAAGTGGGGCTGGTAAGCAAATTGCAGAGGGTCTAGCAGGGCTCTCACCTGCGGCCTCAGGTTGGCCAAAACCAGTCTCTCCAGCACCTTCATGACGTAAGATGTGAGGGCCACTGGTCGATAGTCATTGAGGTCTGATGGTGTCGACTTCTTTGGAACAGGAACCAGGCAGGAAGTCTTCCAAAGCACCGGTATTCTCTCCTGACCAAGGCTCAGGTTGTAGAGGTGTTGTAGGACAGGCGACAGCTGGCTGGCACATGTCTTCAGGATCCTGGGGCTGATACCGTCAGGGCCTGCAGCCTTCTGCTGGTGGAGTCTCTCAAGCTGTCTCCTAACCTGGCCTGCAGTCACAGTCATGCGGGGGAGGCTGCCGGTGTCTTCAGTGGAGGACAAGGAGGTGGAGGAGGAGGTGAAGGTGGAGGAGGAGGAGGAGGAGGAGGTGGAGGAGGAAGAGGTGGAGGAGGAGAAGAGGTGCTGCACAGGAGCGCTCACAGCAGGGGAGTGAGGGGGGAGGGGAGGAAGCATTTGGGGCAGTGAGGGTGTGTGGGGGTCTGGAGGTGTCAGGGAGACGACAGAAGGCTGTGAGCTGAACCTATTGAAGAATCTGTTCAGCTCGTTTGCCCTCTCCAGGCTGCCCGATGACTGTCTGCCGCTCACCTTACACCCAGTGATCTGCTTCATACCAGTCCACACATCCCTCACATTGTTCTGCTGGAGTTTGGCCTCCAGCTTCCTCCTGTAGGCGTCTTTACAGGCCCTCAGCATATCCCTGAGTTCATGCTGCACTCTCCTCAGTTCTTCCCTGTCTCCAGACCTGAACGCCCTCTTCTTCTTGTTAAGAAGGGCTTTCAGGTCATTGGTGATCCACGGCTTATTATTAGGGAAGCAGCGTACAGTCCGGGTTGGCATGGTGGTGTGTTCACAGAACCTGATGTATTCTGTGATGCAGTCGGTCATGCTGTCGAGATCCTCTCCATGTGGCTCAACAAGTGCATCCCAGTCTGTCGACTCAAAGCAGTCCTGTAGTGCATCAGCAGCCTCCTGAGTCCACCTCCTCACGCTCCTAGTGTGGACAGGCTGCCGCTGAACAAGAGGCATATACTTAGGGGTCAGCAGAACCAGGTTGTGGTCAGATCTTCTAAGAGGGGGGAGGGCTGTGGGACTGTATGCATCCTTAGCATTTGCATACAACAGATCCAGTGTGTTACAGTCTCTGGTGGGGCAGTCAACATACTGGTGAAATGTTGGGAGGGTTTTGTCCAGTGAGACGTGATTAAAATCCCCAGTGATGACAATAAATGCATTAGGATGCTGCGTCTGTATCTGGGCAACAGCGGAGTGGATGACGTCACAGGCCAGCGCTGCATCAGCTGAAGGAGGAACGTACACACCGATAATGATGGCGGACGTGAACTCCCGGGGCAAATAATAAGGCCTCATCCCCACAGTCAACAGTTCAATGTCCGGGGTACAGAGACGTTTCTTCACGTGAACATGTCCAGGATTACACCACCTCTCACTCACATACAGTGCAATCCCTCCTCCTTTCTTCTTTCCGCTGCTTGTCACGTCCCTGTCCGCCCGAACAGTGCTGAAGCCGGGAATCGCCACGCTGTGGTCCGGGATGTGTGAGTGAAGCCATGTCTCCGTGAAACACAACACACTGCACTCACGATATTCCCTCTGAGCCTTTATCAGCGCGGCGAGCTCGTCCGTCTTGTTCCCCAGAGACCTCACGTTCCCCATGACGATCGCCGGTACAGCCGGTCTGTGTGTCCTCTTCTTCACCCTCCATTTCACTCCGGCTCTGCAGCCACGGCGTCTCCTCCGCAGCTCCTTCAGGACCTCAGGCCTGGCTCCGGGTAGCAGTGCAGGTTCACACAGCGCAATCAGCTGGTCGCGTGTGTAAACAACGCGCTCAATGATGCGCTCCTGACCCTCTGTTGCTAGGGTTAGCAAAAACATCACTAAAAAGTGCCACAAAAGTCCAAAAAAGAAAAAAAGAAAGGTGTTCGTCCTCTCTCAGTCTCCAGAGAAGAGCCGCCAAAGTTCAGTGAGAATCAGAACAGAGCTACAACAAAAACTAAGAAAAAACTTGAAAAAACTTGAAGACCCACGGGAGCTGCTGTTACAGGCTGCCACCTTATACGGCGCCATAGCAACCACCATTAATACCATTATTATTATATTATTATAATATTACCATTATATTAATACCATTAATATACTCATCTGATGGTCTGGTTTTTCAAAATAAGGGTAGGCTATTTGCAGCGTAGCTCACATTTCACGAAAAACACCATGTTTTGTGCCAAAATAACATTTAATACAATAATTTACATTAATATAAACATAAAACAACATAAAAACAAGGTAAAAAAAGAAAAAAAAAACATTATTCTGAACGTGCGGCGGCTTTTATTTTGCCGTGGCGGTGCGCCACAATCAATTACATGTAGAGGAAACCTTGCCACCGCTGTGTACCACATGGTCGTTGTTTGTTTTCTTTGTTGTCTGCTAAGCCCCGCTTAGCTTCTTCCCTCTTTTACTAACACACATACACACACACACGCGCGCCGAGATACACGTAATCTTATGGGCGATCCAGTGTAACATATAGTAACCCAGCTATAACATAAGACGTGTGTCCAGCATTTCCCCTTTATTGACTTTAAAGACGGACTTTTCTCGGTAGCACGGCTACCTTGTTGGGACTGTGGGTATTATCCCTGTAAATTCACCCCTCGTGTGACCAAACCGCACACGAGATCAAAGACGGCGCAAACCTCGCGCACACGAGTAGTGATCACCTTTGGTCGATACAGTCACTGCCACCATTTTTAAATTCCAGGTATATGAATCAGTGAATCTGAATTCATCACCTCGGAACCTGCGTTCTCGCGTGACACAAAGTCACGTCCGGATTTTCGTGTAGTCTCTCTGACGAGACTTCCCAAGTCACGCCCACTAATTTGTAGTCCAGCGAACGTGACTTCCCAAGCCACGTTAGGTGGTTTGTTCTGTGGGAAAAATCTTTAATAAACACTGTTGATTTTAACTGAGCAGCATCTGTGATTATTGTGCACAATCCCGTAATAACTGCTGGTTGAGATGGTCAGTGCTCGGATTCACGCCTTCCCTCTTGTCTTATTATTGATATTTTCATAGTATTGACAAGTTGACTAACTTTCAGGCTATGAGACTAAAAGGTAAATCATTTGATTATTGATCCCTGATTTCAGGGTGGTGCCCCGTGTTCATTAATGACTCATAGTTACCTAGGTTTCATTAATCAACTATAATAATTTTTGATTAATTAATAATAACATATTAATTAATAATAAATAATCAATAACAATTCCCAACACAGCAATCCAGAAGGAGACCAGGTCCAGTTTGCCCCACTGCAACTTTAAAGTGCCGTTGGAGGAAACTTCCAGAAGTTGGGATTCCAGATGTGAGGGCAAAGCAACATCATTTGCAGTGGGATCCACAGAAAATCAGTCCAAAATGTCCCTCTCTTGGATCCTCAGGAAAGTATTCATCAAATTTCTCTGCCAGTTGTGAGGGGTGCTGAGAGACTGAGTCATTGATCTTCACCTGAAGGGAGTTTTCCAAAATGTCAGACAAAAATGGAAACATCGCCATCCTCTTTTCCTGGGCCCTCTTGGTCCACAAAGCAAGTTTCTTCTTGAAAGCTTGAACTTTGTCTGCAACAAAAAATATGTTGCTGTTTCTTCCGTGAAGAGAGGTGTTCAGCTGATTCAGTAGTGAAAAAATGTCACAGAAGGAGGCAAGTTTTGCTGTGAACTCTGTGTTGGCATAGTAATGTGCAAAAAGAGATTTCTTCTCAGTGAGAAAAGTGAAGACCTCATTCTTCAGTTCAAACAAACGCTTGAGGACCAGTCCTCTTGAGAGCCGTCTCACTTTACTGTGATAGAGCAGCTGGACATGATCTACTTTTATGTCCTTACAAAGCTTGGCAAAACATTTGGAGTTCACAGCATTGTTTTTAATGAAGTTGATGGTTTTAACACAGTCATGACCTTGTTGAACTCTGGTGACATCTTTTTAGCTGCAAGGCTTTCACAGTGAAGAAAACAGTGTGTCCATTTAGCTTCTTGTGCACGATTGAGTATCTGTCTGATGACACCGTGATGCCTGCCAGACATTGACGCTGCACCGTCACTGCTCATCCCGACACAGTTCTGCCAGTCCAGGCCATTCTCAGTGAAATAGTTATCAATACAGCGGAAACATTCCTGAGCCGTAGCTCGCGTTGGTAGCTCTCCACAGAACAGTATGTCTTCGTGCAAACTACTGTCCCAGTGATAGCGAACAAAAACCAGCAGCAGTGCAGCATTCGTGACATCCGTGGACTCATCTATTTGTAAAGAGAAAAACTGACTACTTTTTATTCTTTCAAGAAGTTGATGCTCTATGTCTGAGGCCATGTCTGCGACACAGTGACTCACAGTGTCGTTGGAGAACGGGATGGTCGGCAGCTTCTTTGCAGCAGCCTCTCCAATAATCTCACGACACATATCAACAGCAGGAGGGAGAACCATCTCCTCCGCTATGGTGAATACCTTTTGACTCTGCCACACGTCTGGCTACAAGGTAGCTAGCTTTTAATGCACGTTTAGAGTTGTCAGCCAGTGACACGATAGACCTTTTCTGCATCTGCAGCCCATTCTTTTCTCTCCAAAAATTCCACCGGCTCTCCCACAAGGGTCAGATGCTTGGTCTCTAGATGCCGCTTTAGTTTTGAGGGCTTTAATGCTTCATTAGATAGCATCAGACCACACTCCATACACTGGGCTCTTGGCTCTCCCTCGCTACATCAACGCCACTTTTGTCTTCATTTTTTCGTTTCAAAAACTTCTACATCACTTTTGCTATAGGTGAGCAGCTAGCTGAATGTCTTCTTCTGTTCTTTTGTGAGCTTCTTAAACAACTTACTAAAGCATTGCCGCCACCATGTGTTTGGAAACTGCATTGTCACTGAGCGTCTCATGGATAACAAAGCTTTTCTCCAATGTCTTCAGTTGATCGCCTATGCAGTCCCGCGGCCCTTGCAGCCCACAGGCGCCCTCTAGGTGGGGCTTGAGGCCCAAGTTTGGGCCGCGGCCCTATGGTTAGGAATCACTGCTCTAAAGCCTGAATGAATTTATTCTTCATTTTCTGTGAAGGATGAAACGACCCGTTGTACATGTCAGACATTATAGCAACTAATAATGTAATAATTTAAATGTAATAAAAGTTCATAATGTAATAATCGGCTCATAATGTAATAAAATCACGGATGCATCATGTAATAATAATAATAATTAACCCATAATGTAATAATGTAATAACTTATTATTACAGCTGTTATATCATAATGTAATAACAGCTAATAATGTAATAATAGCTCATATAGTGAGGAAAGTGTTGCATTATCACCGCCGCCACTGCTGCCACTGCCGCCACTGCCGCCACCGTCCTTCTACTTCCGGCTCACGGCCCCATAAGGTTTCCTCTACATGTAATTGATTGTGGCGCACCGCCACGGCAAAATAAAAGCCGCCACACCTTCAGAATAATGTTTTTTTTTTCTTTTTTTTACCTTGTTTTTATGTTGTTTTATGTTTATATTAATGTAAATTATTGTGATTTTGGCACAAAACATGGTGTTTTTCGTGAAATGTGAGCTACGCTCCAAATAGCCTTCCCTTATTTTGAAAAACCAACACCGGAGTCACCACCTGCCTGTCTAGCTGGTGCGTGCGAAAGACAAAGAGAGTAGAGACAACAGTCCGACTTGGAGGGAGAGAAAAGGGTGAAAGAAAGGTACCTAAGCTAGGTTATATTTGATACAGTTTTGTTCAAACCAGTGAAAACGACCCTAATGTATAGATGGATTAGGCTACAGAAAAAATCCCGAGTCGGGATAAATGTGTTATTGATTGGTTAATACAGGATACACATCATTTCTATCATTATTTCAGAGAGATTCTTATTTTTATTTTATTTTTGTACCATTGACACTTGTTAAAGAGAGATTACTTTAGGCCTATTAGAGCATTTCGAGTCTTTGGTTATACAGTAGAGAGAGATATTATTGTTGTAGATTAATTTTTTTTTTTTGTGATCAAATTTTTATTTTATTTTAAAGAAAGAAAAGCATAAATAGGTACTTGCACATTACAAGAATAGATCATAAAAATATATTGCATACCTACACACATGCTTAAATACATATGTAAACAACTAAAATAATACTTAAAAAAATAAATAAACAAATGCACAATGAAATCAGAGCCGAAATCATAACCCCAAATATGACCCACCCATTCCCTGGATCCAGGACTCCAAACCTCAGTCACATGTTACACCCGAAACCCACGGAGGGTAGTAAGAAGTGAATGCCAAGCCTTTATTGCCGACTCCTTAGCTCCGTGAACTCTGGCAATCAACAACTCCAGATAAACAATGTCCAAATATGTCAAAACCCGTACTCGGAAAGAAAGTGAGTGTGGAGGTTTCCAACGTTTAGCAACTAGTTTTTTCGCAGCTGTTAGACCAGCCAACAGTGCTCTTCTCTTGTCCAGTGTCAAACCCAGCTCTGTCAAATCATTCAAAATTAGTGTAGCAGGCAAGCAGGGCAACCTGATCTTAAACAGCTTTGAAAGGTTAAAGGCAACCATCTTCCAAAATTCAGCCACTGGGGAACACTCCCAGTACATATGAAAAATTTTGGATCATTTTGGAAGAACATAAAGTACATGTTGGATCATTAATAACCTTCATCAAATGAAGCTTCCTAGGAGTTAAATATACCCTATGTACAAAATTGATGATCAGGATTTCTGGATGCTAAGCTCACATTAGCCCAAACTTTATCCCAGTCAAATGTGGGTTTCAGATCTGGAACATCTCTCCTCCACACCGCGTCTAATGCCAGGGGTCTGTAAGAATGCTGTAACAAGAACCAGTAGAGTCTCGAAACAAAACCACTTGTGCTTCTAGCTGAGTGGAACAATTTGTGAAGTGAGTGTGGCCTAAGAGGGCCCTTTAAAGGAACACCATTGCTTTTTAGGGCCGTTCTCAGCTGCAAGTAAAAGAAAAAGGAGGTACGTGGTACACCGTACTTAATACATATGTTCTGAAAAGTAAGTAGTCCCCCCTCTCCGAAAATGTCACCAAGTGTACAAATGTTTTTTCTTTCCCAGTCAGGAAAACAAATAGGACGACTGTCAATCAGCAACTTATCATTATTAAATATTGGAGAGTATGGGCCCCATCCAGGAGAGCAACCAGCTAATTTCTCCACCCTCCTCCATATGAATAGCAAATATGAAATTATAGGACCAAACCTCAAGCGGCACTGGCGAGCTGAAATGTTAGAATGCAGGATATTAGCAAAAGAATATGGGGCCGATTTCTGCTCCTCCAGAGCTCGCCATGACACCCGTGCATCAGGTCGAAACCAAGTTAATAGGGGCCTCAGTGTAAAGGCCCACTTATAAAATTTGAAGTTCGGGAGAGGCAGGCCGGTGGCCTGCATTGTGGTGAGCTTAATGCGAGGTCGTCTACCACGCCAAAGAAATTTTGTTATTGCTGATTGCAATTTACTCCAATATTGAGAGGGCGGGGGAAGGGGGAGCATTGAACTCACAAAATTGATTCTGGGCAGAATATTCATTTTAATTATAGCCACCCTACCACGAAGTGAATTTGAGAGGCCAGACCACCTGTCGAGGTCCGCCACAACTTTGTTAAGCGTATTACAAAAATTGTTTTTAGTTAGTGTGTGTATTGAGGGATAAATATCTATCCCCAGATAAATAAAGTTTTTAGTAACTGGGATAGATGCAGGGATGGGAGCATTACACATGGCCTGATTTAAAGGTAGCAAAGCGGATTTTTGCCAATTTATTTTAAAACCGGAGAGGCTGCCATAATGTTCAAAGATTGACAAAACATGTGGGATACATTGCACTGGGTTGTTCAAATATAATAAAACTTCATCAGCATATAGTGAAATGTGATGATGAGTTCCGTTAATAGAAATTGGAGAAATAGTAGGCGAGTTGCGGATAGCTTGTGCTAGCGGTTCGAGAGAAAGAGCAAATAACAGAGGGCTGAGAGGACAGCCCTGTCTCGAACCTCTCGAAACAGGGAAGGGAGGAGAGCTAGTTTTGCCTGTGAGCACTACGGCTGTTGGATTTTTATACAGTACTTTAATCATGTTAATGAACGGCATGCCAAACCCCATAAACTCAAGCACTGACCATAAAAAAGGCCACTCCAGGCGGTCAAAAGCCTTCATCGCGTCTAGTGAAAGGACAGCAGCAGGGGTACTTAAGCCTTGAGCGCCATCTATAACGTGTAATAATCTTCTAACATTATCTGTGGCCAGTCTAGATTTTATAAACCCCGTCTGGCCACTGTGAACCAACTCTGTCATATGGCCTTGAAGCCGCCGGGCTAATACTTTCGCGTAGATCTTTAGGTCTGCGTTTAATAGTGAAAGTGGCCTGTAGCTGGAGCACTCTACCGGGTCCTTTCCTTTTTTAAGGAGTAGTGAGATTAGTGCCGAATTGACATCCCTAGAAAATGAACCCTCCTTGATTGAGTATTGAATCATGTCCACTAGCAGCGGGCCAATCAAGGGCCAAAAAATGAGGTAGAATTCAGGTGGGATACCATCTGGCCCTGGTGATCTACCTTTACGCATGTCCTTAACAGCCGCCTCACACTCCTGCAATGTGATAGGGCCATCTAGTTTAGCGGAGTCATCATTATTAAGGCGAGACAGTTTAGTGCTATCCAAAAAATTATTACAAACATGTTTATTGAAATTGCTTTCGGAATTATATAACTCCTGATAAAAGGAGGCAAAGGAAGCGTTTACTTTTTTTGGGTCAGATTGAAGAATGTCATCTTTGTCTTTAATGCAAAAAATATCAGCAAAGTGCTCGTCAGACCGAAGCTTCATTGCTAGTAGATGACTAGGTTTGGAGGAGTTGAAATAGTAAGTTTGCCTTGTTTTATGCATGAGAAACTCTGAGCGGCGCCTCAGAAGAGAGTTAATCTCCTTCCTGATCAGTTCCTTCTGCAGGGCTATATGAACGTTAAAGTTAAGTTGCAAGCTCGCATCAAGGGTCGCATATTTTAATTCCAAAGCTTCTAATTTGGCTGCACGTTCCTTATTTCGTGTTGAAGCGCATAAGGTGGTATTACTCCTAACAAAGCCCTTCACTGCCTCCCAAAGTATCCAACATTAAACTCCAAAAACTCTTTAAAATTACTTTCAAACTGAGCTTTGAATTTTTCGTCACGCAATAGAGAGGAATTAAATCGCCACCTAGGGGCTTTAGTGGAAGACGGACGAACAGTAACCGAACAATATATTGGCTTATGATCAGACCAAGTAACTGGGATATAATACGCATTATGAGTATTTTGACACAGATCCCTCGAGACGAAGATAAAATCCAGCCTCGAGAAGGACCTGTGCCTCCCTGAGTAGAATGAAAAGTCCTTTAGAGAGGGGTTAAGCATACGCCAAATATCGACCATGCCTGTATCGGTTGCCCACTGGCGGAGCGCCTCAGACGCAAGACGTTGGTCCCTACTCTCAATGCCGCCTGTTCTGTCCATGCTGCTGTCCCACACCGCATTGAAATCTGCCCCTAGAACTACATGAAATCCTGTGAGGTCAAGCAAAGATTTAGTTAGTAGTTCATAGAAAGCGACATCAAACACATTGGGAGCGTAAGCGGAAATAAGTGCAATGTTTTTCCCATCCATACGGATCTTGGCAATAGCTATCCGACCCGCATCATCCACCCAAGAGCCAATCACATCAAATTTTAGTTTGCGTTTGCACAGTACCATTACCCCTTTAGACTTAGTGGCCGCAGATGAAGTTGCAATAGGATGATATATCCTATTGGCTAATCGACCCGCATCTTTGCATAGTAAGTGTGATTCCTGAATCATAGCAAAATCTATGTTTTTCTTACGGAGATACTCTAGCACACTGGTTCTTTTGTGAGGAATGTTAAGACCCCTGGCATTGACTGAAATGAGATTGAGAGCTGTCATGCGCTGAGAGGAAAAATAAAATGAGAAAAGGAGTTGCCCCAATAGCGGTAAGAGAGAACTCTGGATCGAAAAAAGAAAAACACCCCAAAACAAAAACAGCAAAAAAAAACAGAGGAAGATGAGGAAGCAACATACTATCAATCTTCCTGATAATCCACAACTGGATAACTAACTCAAGGAACTAAGAGTTTCCGGCCACTCAAGCGTGGCAGCGACACCACCAATTATCAAAAAGCTAAACAGTAACAGTATGAATATTTTCTTCAACATTAAAGCATCTGCCTTAAAACAGTAAGGGACACCTTCAGCAGACCAAGGCACATCTGGACGTGGCCCCCACCCCACCGGCAATTTAGGCATAACATGCTCACCTGTTAATAACACACATATGGTCTACAAAGTATGAAAAGGCGTGAGCCTATAAAAAACTACAAACATGATAACAATCTAAAGGATAAAGTGGAAGACCTTGTATTGAAAAATAGTTTACAGGTAGCAAGGCATGAGATCTGTAGACCGGGCAAGAAAAGGGAAAAAAAAAAACATCTCCACCCTCCAGTGATATAAACCGAAATGTTCATCTAGATGCCTGTCAGAGTGGGAGATGGGGAGAGAAAAAAGTTACGATGTCTTACCCAGGTCACTCTGCAAGGTGCAAAATTAAAAAGGGGGGGCGCATCATAATGCAAGGTCAATTAAATGTTTTGATGCATTTCAAAGCCTTCTTAGGATCTTCAAAGCGATGCTTTACCCCGTTTGGAGTTGTGAATGAAAGCACAGCAGGATAGCCGATGCCAAACGGGATTTTGGCCGAGTGAAGCAGACGTTTGCACTCCAGAAAAGAGTGTCGACGCTCCTGTGTAGCCTTAGAGAAGTCTTGATAGAAGCTAATCTTATGGTTCTGCCAGCGGACATCCCCAATCTCTCTAGCAAGTTGTCTCACCCTCTCCTTCTGCTGGAACCTCAGAAAACGCACAATGAAAGGCCTTGGTGGGGCTCCGGGCTTAGCTGGTGACCAGCGGCCGATGAGCACGCTCCAAATCCAGGCCCCCCCCGAAATCAGCCCGGAGGATTTCGGGGAGAGTAGCCCTCAGGAACGATATGGTGTCTTTATCTTCAACACGTTCTGGGAAACCATATATGCGTAGATTTACTCGCCTCTCCCGGTCCTCATATTCGGTTAGTTTGGCGTTCAATTTTTCCACTTCGGAGGCCAAAGCCGGGGGGGGAGTCGCAGCACTGCCTCTCTGCTTCCTCCAGCATGTCCAGACGAGCCTCTGCGCTAGTCATTCTCGCTAGCATGTCAGCTAGCTTAGCCTCCATCGCCTCAACAGCTCTTCTTGTTTCTAGCACGTCCTTATGGACGTCTGCAAAGTGTTTGGCTTGATCGTTCAGGATTCTCGTTTGGTCAGTTGCTAGTTTCTGAAGAAGTTCATGTATCTGGGCAGTGGAGATAGAGTCGCCCGCGGCCTCTCGAGTCGCCGATACAGGAGAGGCCTGGCCAGCTCAGGAGCTAGCAGAAGCCCTGACACCTTGCTGTTGTTGAGACGCATTTGCATCATTTTTCCGAGAGTTCGGCATGTCGTCGGCAGGAGAAAATTTTTTATGATTAAAGACAATATTATAAAAACAATGATGACTGAAACGTACACCTGTTAAAATGTGTGTGTGTGTGTGTGTGTGTGTGTGTAGTTAAGTGTGTAGTTCAGTGTGTAGATGTATCAGTATCTCCTCGAGCAGTATGCTGTGAGGAAACAATCAATCAATGTAATCGATGACGAAGAACAGAAAACAACGATGTGTGTGTGTGTGTGTGTGTGTGTTTGGAAGACAATGGTATCCTGTTTTTTGTTATGCTGAGGAGGAGGAGGACAAGGTAAAGGTGAAGAAGGAAGAGGTGGAGGAGTAGGACAAGGTAGAGGTGGAGGAAGAGGAGGAGGAGGAGGAGGAGGAGGAGGAGGAGGAGGAGGAGGACACAGACATGAGCAGGGTGTTGGAGGTCCAGACGAGTTCACACTGAGGGTTGTCCCTGAAGGGTCAGAGGGCAGGACGGAGTGGGACACATCCTGATCCCTCCTGTCACTCACAGTCCTTCTCTGCCTGTCTCAAGTTGTTCCTGTTTTACGTTTTCCTTCATAACTTCCTGTAACTGATCAGTCATGTCCTGACTTCAGAGACAGAGCGCAGCCCGTCAGACACAGCTCAGGTCACACTTACTACTTCTCCTGTCTGTTTGCACTGTGTGATGGGAGTTTGTGTGTGTCTTTTATCTGCAGCCTTCAGCAGCTTCCTGCCGTGAACGTTCTTTCTCCTCTGAGGCTCCTCTTCCTCTCCTCCTCTGCTCATGTTCTCACACATGTAGTTGTAGTGTCTTTCTGTAAGTTTGCTTCAGTGACATGTTGTGTGTCTCTCTGTCTTCAGTCACATGAACCTCATCATCAACTGTTTAAATTTCCTGTTCACACGAATGATGTGAAGAGATATAGTGACTCAGTGTCATAGTTTGAGCCGACGCTGACTAATTGTGACTGAAACTGGCAGGTTTTCTTTTTTTGAGTTCAGTCACACATCTGGACTGATCTGGACTCAGAGATGAAGCCCTCAGAACAGTTTTAACTGTCAGTCTCAGTGGACAGGTTTTTTCTCAGCTGTCGTCATGCAGATGTCTTCTAATGAATTAAAAGTTTAAATGACTTAAACGTAAAAATGTCCTTGAAGTGTTTTAGGTGCTGAGTGTTTCTGTCTGTTCACGTGGTCGTCCAATAAATCAATAAAGTTTTTATGTATCCAGACGTCGTTGGCTGATCTGAGAACAGATGCTGGTTTCATGTTTAGAGGAAAAAGGTCGACAGGAGGAAGCTGCACTGACTCACTTCCTCCTCCTTTGTCTTCACGCTGGACACCGCTGACCTTTTTGTGTGTGTGTATTTGTGTGTGTGCATATGCGCGCGTGTGTGTGTCCAGCAATTATTTTTACCATGTGGTTACATGCAGTGTCAGTTTGGTGTCGTCTTTTACTCTTTTCTGTCTTTGAATCACTCTTTGTGTGTGTGTGTGTGTGTGTGTGTGTGTGTGTGTGTGTGTGTGTGTGTGTTCAGTGTTTCCTTCTTACTACGACAAACAAAATATACTTTTACCTGTGATCAACACTCATGATATTAGTGATGTCCTGCTGTTGTGTGTGATTATGCAACCCGATAATTCTCTAATGGTAAATTTGTTAATGTGATCAGAACTTCATGGTTCATCCAGTTCACTTGTATTTCACACCTGTAGACCTCAATGTTGTCCAGCATCTTCTCGTCCATCTGGAGCTTTACGCTGCAGGACAATCTATCAGTCAGTCAGTCAGGAAATAAATAAACAAGTTTATTCATTTATCTAAAATGAAAATAACTTGCCTTTTTACATCAGATCACCAAAGATGAGAGTGACTGCTGCCAAATACAGGAAACAAAGAAAGTTCAGATTTTAAAGGTCACTCACACACACACACACACACACACACACACACACACGCACACACACACGTGCACAGCAGTGATTGTATATCTCTGTGTTTCCTGAAAAGGGTTGGAATGTGTTATGTTTTACCTCACGTTGACTTCTGTGTGTTTGTGTGTGTGTGTGTGTGTGTGTGTGTGTGTGTGTGTGTGTGTGTGTGTGTGTATGTGTGTGTGTGTGTGTGCTGTCCGCTCACTATGGACTCTGATCACAGTGTTAATGTAGTGAGTTTTGTTCTTTGTTTGTAGGAACAATCAAACAGAAATCTGGTTTCATTTGTTATTATATCATTCAGAATATAAATTCTCTGAACAGCTGGTGGAAGTTTGAACAATGCAACATTCAAAACCCTGAGACAGACACTGAGACACAGTTCGTCCCCTCAGACTGAGAGGATCGATGGATCTTCCTGTTATTCTTATAGGCTGATGCTGATGCAATAATGAGCCCAATGAAACATCCCTGTGAATGCGGCCTGACGTCTCCTTCAGAGACCAGCTGTCCCGTCAACACGTTCTTAAAGAGACAAAACAAAGAGTCTTCGAGTGAAGCTCAAACTGATCCCAATAATCTGCTGATGATCAGTAAACCATGACGCTTAGAGGACACTCTGCCTCTGCCTCTGTCTCTGTCTCCTTCTCTGTCTCTGCCTCCTTATCTGTCTCTGCCTCCATCTCTGTGTATGTCTCTGTGCCCTGTTTGTTCAGTTTCTAAAATAATTCTCATGCCGCTCACATGACATTGTGTGTGCCTGTGTGTGTGTGTGTTGTGGTCGGCTCCTCCTTCATTAAATGGCCGCTGGTGTTTCCAATCCGAGCCTCTCTGTCTATCAGCAGCCCCCCCTCCTTCTGTCCAGAGGTCAAAGGTCATGCTGCTGCAGACGCTCAGAGACAATACTGCTGCTGTGTCCACCCGATGACATCATGTTTTGTTCTGCTTCTGTGGTTTTAGTTGGCTGAGAGAGGGGTTGTGACCTGTGGGGGGTAAAAGGTCATGGTGATGCCATCACAGTGCAGTAAAGCAGACACAAGGCTCCTCTGCCGCTGGTACACCTGGAACCTGGTTTCACCTTTAAAGGGACAGTTCAACCAAAACATTAACTTCAGTCATCCTCTCCTCCTCCTGATGATATAAAGTCAGTGAAGCGTCATGATCCACGGAACATTTCTGGAGCTTCAGAGTAAAGAGTTCCAGCATTCTGCTAAACAACTGAAGTAGCTGGAGCAGACAGACACAGAAAACCATGTTGTTTGGATCAGTTGTTGGTTGAACTCTTCTCCCATCTGTTGTCTCCTCTAGATGGGCAGTGGTTGTCTGTCCCTGCTGTAGGTCAGTGATGGCAATTGTGTTTCCTGAATGTGGAGGAGACCACATCACATCCAGACTCCATGTTGGTTGTCATGGCCTCGCTGGATGGAAGCACGCCGGTTGAGACGCTGCTGGAAGCGATCCATCTGGAGAGGTCAGAGTCAAAATCCTGCCAACACTTAGCATAGCATACACATTTAACCTTAGCCGAGAGCTGACTGCAAGTGCTACAGCAGAGTGCATTACTTACTGCATACATACCTCCACAACCTTTGCTCCACAGTGCCCCCTGGAGGCCGACCAGCACATAAAAACAGGACAGTAAATTCACACTGTAAACGGAAGCGTCAGCTCTGATTTCTACAGGGTCAAATTAATACTGACAGATTCAGAGGAAGAAGAATCCATCCAGAGCAGTAATGAGTAGGGATGTAACGGTATAAAAATTTCACACCACGGTAATAGTGACCAAAATTATCATGGTTATTGGTATACCGCTGTATTTTTAAAATAGTGTTTCCCCTACCATTGTACAGGCCTGGCGGGCCGCCAGGCCAAGGAGACCTGCCGCCAGGCCAAAAAAAAAAATCAATAGCCTATGCCAAAAATAAGCCACCTATCAATTCATTCATAAATCAATAATCATTTACATTAGGAGCGCCTCTGTGCAGCGCAACGCGAGTCAACCTGCTTCGTTGCCTAGTAACGATGCAAGTACCGCTGCTGAGAGCGCGGGCATATATTCTGGCAGGCATGGACTGGCCATCTGGCATACCGGGCAATGCCCGGTGGGCCGACGCACATTTATGGGCCGGGCTTTCATAATTTAATCCAAAAGTTTTATTATAAATCATTTTTATCGACCGCGATGGCCCATTGGTTGCTTTTCTTGAAGGACATTGGGCTAATCCAATCTCACTCAGCCCTCCTTTTTTTTTTTTAAGTGCACAATTTAGAGGGGGCGGCCCATTGGTCCGTTTTCAATATAGACAGTGAACTGAGCCAATCAGGATATAGTACGAAGGCGGCCCCACCCCCTCCCTGCGCTGTCTCCTTTAACTTCTGCTAGTTTCAAAGTGTTGAGCGCGAGGACTGACAACATGGAGCAACCAAAGAGAAAGAAACTGGGTGCGGAGAAGTTGCGTGCTAAGAGAAGAATCTCACTGTAGATGCTGCAAAATGTAGCCTACTAAAATCACAGACATGTTCGCTGGAGGGGCTGCTGTAGCCTCCACGTCCTCTGAGACAGCAATGATCCAGTAACAGCAGGTTGAAGGTGAAGACAGCAGCAGCGGGCAGGAGAGGAGCAGCCAGAGATGATGCTGACTGACAGGGACAGTGTATTACAGCCGGTAAGGAGGTAGTAACGTTAATACAGGGACTGTGAGGTGATGGAGGGAACGTTAGTTCTATTACATGAAGAGCTCTCAACGACAAACCCGACCGGTGTTGTGCCAGAAAACGACTGCTTACCAAAAAAATGACTGACCCCAATGGGAACGCCCATCGGGGGTGTTACTGCAGTCCACAGCATAACTGCGAGGATATGTTGTATTGAGAAGTAGGCTGTCATTCTGTCATACGCTACAACTTGTCTTTAAATTAACAATCATGAGATGAGTTTTGGTGGTATACTTTTATTGTCGTTGTTGTTTATGCTGCTGCTGCTGTTGTAAGATAAGGAAGCATGAGGCTGCCTGACAAGGTTACAGGGGGCAGTCACTTTTTGGCAAAGCCTTGCCAAAAAGTGACTGCCCCTGTAACTCAGGAGTGCAAAGGGCAATATTCACATAATTTTCTGGAGTGATAATAGAGGGTAACAGGTGTGTGTACACTGAATTTGGTCAGTGTCACCCTTTGCACTCCTGAGTTACAGGGGGCAGTCACTTTTTGGCGAGGCCTTGCCGAAAAATGACTGCCCCTGTAACTCAGGAGTGGGCGTTCCCGTCGGGAGCAGTCATTTGCTGTGAAGAGACCAGTAACACCCCCGATGGGCGTTCCCGTTGGGGTCAGTCGTTTTCTGGCACAACACCGGACCCGCGGGCTCTGGCCGAGTTAACAGGGGGGCAGACAATTCATGTGGGTGTGTAGCGGTGTTTCGGGTTCGGACTGTAATTTTCAGGCCCGTTGAGAACTCTAATTACATGATAATGATGAGCAATGGCGATTGATTAGAATCGATATTAATTGGTGTTGCATACTTCTCAGAATCTGGCAGCCACTGCACCTTATTCTGATAAAACAGCAAACGGTCAATTCTGAGAAGTGTCAGATGAGCATTAAGTTTCTATTTTAGGCTCCATCATAGCATTTTAGATATTTAGGTTAAAGGTGTGTTGAAAGGCTGCATAGTAATTTGAATGTGTAGCAACCCTCTGTAAACATGTTTTAAAAAACAGATTTTAAACTGCTAAATGATTAGTAAAAGCGTTGCAATTTAAGCATTACTAAAGTAAGTGTAAAAAAAAATAAAAGTATTATTAGCAAAAGGTTTGCCCACATAGAACAAGAGTAGATCTGTCAAATGCTTTTAAGACAAGTTGCTTTGCATGAGTTCATAAAGCAGCCCTTTTTTAGCCTGATATAACAATTTTATAGCATTTTAAAGGGAGCACCTTTTAACCTGAAGAATTAGAATTGAGCTGCTATATCAGGGAATTTCAGAAAATACATATTAGAGATGATTTCAATAAAAATGATAAAATAATCAATTGAACTACACAGAGCAGACAAAAGTGGTAGAGTTAACAATAGATACTAAACTTCTGAGATCTAGGATGCCGATGATACATTATGCTTGAAATAGAATTTAAAGTAAATGTACTTATTTGCTTTCCACAATGGTTATTTGATAGACTTCTAAAGTAATAATAAACTGTAGATTTCTAATAAGCCTAAAGGCAAAAAGTTATGGGTTTTTTTTCCGGTTGTGCTCCGCTAATTATGAGGGGCCGGTCTAAGCCAAAAATGCCAGGGCCGATTTTTTGTCCCAGTCCAGCCCTGTATTCTGGGATGTTTAAGGTTTGTTAGCTAACCAACTATGGCGCTGCCGAAGAAAAGAAAAAATATCGCGGGTGACAGACAACTTAATATAAAGAAATTCTTCTGCCAGACTCTGGAGCCAAGGAAAATAGATGAAGGGAGAGTATGAGGCAACTCCAGAAAAAATCACAGGTGCAGGTGAGACGGAAGAAAGGGGGGCAGATTGCAGTGGAGAGGGGGGCTGACACCGGTCCGACTGCCGACCCCTGTCCGGCGGGTGACCGCGGCCCGGACCGACTGCGGGACCCTTGTCCGATGGGTGACCGCGGGCCCGGACCGACTGGTAACGTTGACCCAGCAAAAAAAAATACAGCTAAACACAGAACATCTGGCTGGGATACCGAATGGCTTAATAACCATAACTACAGCCCTTGTTGTACCACACTCCCCATGGTAAGTTTACAATTTGTTGTTTAGCTTATATTTTTGTTCTGATTGAGGAGCTTCTCTCTCTCTCTTTTTTTCAGATGATAGGCTAGTTTTCCCAGGCATTGGCTGTTATAATAAAATGAATAAAAAACTTATGTTTGTTAAATTTTTTTTTATAACTGATAGAATCTCAATTATGTGTAGGGATGTTTTGTCGCTTATGCCGTCAGCATAAGCAGCCCGTCAAAAGAGATCCCAGAGGGTTTTCATTGAGATCCCTTCTGCAATGTACAGAAAAAATGTGCTTGAAGCTCATATGGGTTCAGACCACCACGCTGCAGCCTTTCAGGCCCATGCAATTTTGATTAAAGGTTAGATTAAGCCTAATGATTTCATTTAAGTGATATCATTCAGCAATATAGGCCTACAATGATTTTTAATGTAAATGTTTGTTATTGCTGTATTTCGTGTCTCGTCTGTTTAGGGTTTTTTTCGGTGGGTACCACCGGGCCTGAAAAAAATTCCAGGGGAAACACTGTAAAATGTATTCAAAATGTTGAAAAAACACTGATACACTGATAAATTGAAATACTTTCACCAAGATTTATATTTAAAAAGATTTATCATATATTAAAATAGTCCAAATCCAAAACCTTAATAAAACAGTGCAAAATTATGGAAGTTAAATCATGTCATTAATCAAGAGCATAGATTTTCAGTTTGAGAGCATGATTTCATTCCTTTTCAGTGACACAGCTCTTTCGCGTGCTCAGATTTTTTCTCCTCATGCTCACATTTTGTTCTTGCATTTAAATTTCTTCTGCTCTCTTTCAAAATGTCAGCTTGAACTCAAAAATCACATGCCCGTGTTCACATTTCTCCTTCTTGCTCACAAAAAGTTCGCTCGCATTCAAATGTGCCCTCTGCGCGCTCAGATCTAAAGTGCACACGCTCAGAACACTCACCTGCTCACAGGTCAAGTTCTGCTCTCGGATCTCTCCTCTGCTCACGGATTTTTCTTGTGTATCAACACTGTCAACCAATAGAAGGCCGGCTACTGTTGACCAATCAGATTACACCCGCTTCTTTGCGGGGCGGGCACTCTTTCTCCCGGGTTTATCTACTTCCGCCCTCCAGGCTGTTAAATGTGGTGGTTGCCTTTATTTTTTGACGACCTTTGGAATAAAATATCAGTTAATCAATACACCAGCGCCCGTGCTTTTCATTACAGTAGCTACATCAACATAAAGTAGAACAATAGCTGCTGTACTTTCGCCATATTAGCCAGCTGCCCAGACACATTTAGATATCACTTTTGTGAGAAACAGGCTGGATAATTTTTTAGATCAAAACAAAAAGGATTATTGTTAAATTAATTATGAATACTCTATTTTGGCTGTTATCGCTATCTAGACACTTGTTATATTCACCATTTTTTATTATTCTTTACATATAGTCTATTCTACAAATAATCCACAAGTATTATATATTTTTGATATTACCTGTATCTATATTGGCTGCTTATTCTGCTTGCTCGTCTGTTGTCAATGGACTTGGTCAATCTGATTGGTCAAATGGCTGCTGAGCCACAGGTAGATGCTGCTCTGGTGAACGGAATTCATCAGTCATCTTAGTCAGTTTACTTTTGCATTTACTAAATCAGTCCACCCAGTATGTGTTTGTTTCAAATCCTCCTCACTGCAGCTCTGCATCAATATTTGGGGAATTATGAGGTCGACTTTAGAAAGTGAAATCTACAATTAATAAGCGGTTCAGATAACGTGCCAAATCACGGATCAACTTTGTTCAGTTATACCACTATCTGTTCAGTTTACATTAGTGACACCAGCAAATTAGACAGAGAAAACTCGACATATAATGCATCATGCATCCAAGCTTAAGGTTAGTTTACCTTGCATTCGCTGAACAGTTGAGGGTGATGGTCGTGCAAATGAGTATGTAAATTGGCTGTGTTGCTGCCCCTCAGAACAACTTTTTTCTTGCAGCTCCTGCAGATAGGGCTGCCATTCTCGACCAGCTGTCCCTGAGCATTCTTACAATAACTGGAATATGCCCAGACTTCAGATTTGGTTCTCTTTTTGATCCAAGTCTTTTTATTTTCCAATTTTCCAATTATGCATAAAATACAAACAATACAAAACTACATGAACAGACACAATCTGAACAAACATAACATGAACCCTTCCCACCCCATCCCAAAAATACCAGACCAATGTTGGAATACATATACATATAGCCAGATATTTAAAAAGAAATGAAGAAAAGAAAAAAATTATGCATTTACAAATATTCCGTCAATTCTATTAGCAATTTCACAGGGTCATATATTTACTGTACATAATTACATTAGTTATTCAGTAAAGTTGGCAGCAGCCACACTTTCAATGAAGGATATAAATGGTTGCCAGGTAGAATAAAATTTCCCAACAGATTCTCGAATGGTATACCTGATTTTGGAGGATATGACACATGACCTCTAATCCAATGTCCATATGCTGGAGGCTGAGAATCTTTCCATTTAGAAAGAATAAGCCTTCTTGCCAGCAGAGAACAGAATGCAATCCTTTTTATATTGCACTTACTGAGAGAGACATCCACTGGGGCCACTCCAAACAGTGAAATTAAAGGGGATGGGTGTACCGTTTTCCCACATATTTTAGAGAAGGCCTCAAAAATAGATCGCCAAAATCTATACAGCAATTTTGAACTGTATTACAGCATGTCTTAGGCATACAGAGGAGGAGTAAATCCTCTGAATAATTTTTTGCCAAACAGGCTCTGAAATAGGTTCCTCTAAGTCTGTTTCCCATTTACGTTTAAGAGCCTCCAGATTGGTCACTTGATGTGAATTGAGCAATGTATAAATTCTACTGATAATTTGTTTGGTGACTGTAAAGCATTTAAAAATCGAGTCAAGAAGTGACATGGGAGGACATGAGGGAAAACAGTCAGAGTTAGACATAACAAAAAATCTGACTTGAAGATACCTGAAATTTGACCTATGAATATCAAATTTTTGCGATAACTGTTCAAAGGAGGCAAACTTATTTTCTATGTAGAGGTCGTAAAGTGACTTTATTCTAATTTGTGACCATGAGTCAAAGGCATCATCAATTACTGAGGGAATAAAAATGTGGTTTTTCTTCACTGGAGCAGCCAGCGACAGCCCAGTTATGTTGAGAGATCGTCTAAACTGGTTCCAGATCTTCAATGTATGGATAACAGTGGGCTTGTTTTGAAAGGTAGTTTAGAGCACAGCAAAGCTGCAGGCGAGGTATGTTCAATTGAGGCCTTCTCTAATACCAACCAGCTAAGGCTATCAGCATCACTCCTCATCCAATACATCAGCGTTCTAATATTAGCAGCCCAGTAGTAATACCTGAAGTTTGGGAGACACATGCCTCCAATTGTACGGGGCAGCTGTAAAATGTTTTTACCTATCCCTGGTTGCTTCTTATTTCATATGAAGGCTGATATCTGACTGTCCAAATTGAAGAAAAAAGATTTTGTTAAACAAATTGGAAGACTTTGAAATAGGTAGAGAAATTTGGGGAGCACACTCATTTTGATTGAATTTATCCCTCCCCCTAGTCAAAAAAGGTAGGGCATCCCAGCGATCTAAATCTTGTTTGACACTTGATAGCAGAGGTTGATAATTAGCCTTGTAGAGATCCTTGTAATTACGTGTCACCCATATACCTAAGTAGTTTAGGGCTAATTTTAAAGGAGTTGGCCCAATGTCTGTCCCATCAGCAGAGGTGATAGGCATCAGCTCACTTTTCTGGAGGTTGACTTTATAGCCAGATATACTTACAAATTTCGCAAGTAAGATCAGTAATTCTGGAATACTTGAGAGAGGATCCAAGATAAATAGTGGAGCAGATTAATGGCATATTTCAAGAGAATCGTTCAAATTGGTATACAAGCATGAAATTTGGCACAGATACTCTCTAAGGGTCACTTTTTGGGAAAAAGGCGTTGGCCACCCAAAAATTCAATATGGCGGCCATTTTTTCAAGATGGCCGCTATTTCTGTCAAATGCTCATGATGTCAATCGTTCAAACAGTGATGTAGGCATAACATTTTGTGAAAATACTCTCTTAAGAATGTTTTTTTGGAAAACGGTGCTTGTCCCTCAAAAATTCAAGATGGCAACCATTTTTCAAGATGGCCACCATTTCTATTGAATCCTTACATCAACTTTTCAAATGGTGATGCTATCATCAAATTTGGTACAAATATTCTTCAAGGAACATTCTCATGGAAAAAAGTGTGTGCCACTCAAAAATTCAAGATGGAGACCATTTTCAAGATGGCCACCATTTCTGTCAGAGCTCAATTTAGTGTGTTAAGGAAGGTTTTGTTCAATAGAATGAATGTCATTACACAACCAGGGCACACTGGAGACTTCACTGCTGTGGAACTCAGCATGGGATTCAGTGTCAGCTGATCTAGTTTTACTTACACTGTAGTTCTTGACTAGCAGTAATAGTATAGCTAAGTTTAGTGTCCCAAATGCTGTCTAACAGCCCCTCATCAATTAGCTAGTAATAGATGTAGTTAGATAGCCACACCTGAATTGACAAGTTGTGCCAGCGCGTGAGAGCCGAGCCAAGGGTTAGCGTGGCAATACATGACTTGTTCATGTATGCTTACCTGGAAGGTGTACAGATCACACGGGACTTAAATGATACTGGATAAATGATCAGGCTAGGTGTAGGTGACCCAAACCTAGTTGTATCCCATACCTGAATGTGTACTATGTCTATGATTGAGGTGCCTGGCAAACCTGGGACATTTTCCCTGAGGCCTCTCTCATCTTCAGCAAACTAAGTCAATACCCTCCTGTTGTGATTGATAGTGACCTGGAGATCCTTGAGAAGTTTGTGGTCCTGCTGTATGATCGATCAAGCACAGCTGTTAGTGTAGATGAGGCTAGACTTGACATGTTTGCCCGAAAGCAGAGGCCATATGAAGCCATTCCTCCAACAAGGGCAGCTCTGCTTCAACACACTAAACATGCTGCATATCACGCAGGCTGCATATGGGGTCCAGCAACCCAGTGTCAGCCAGAAGCAGAGAGTCCTGCTGACTGAGGATGGAAAATGCTTGGGAAACAATGGGGGGTCTTCTGGACAGCAAATGCACCAATTGCACAAAGTTATGAACAACTAGCCACGTGTGGCTGCAAATCAGAGTGCCGTGGAAGATGCAAATGTTTTAGATTGGGTTTCACTTGCAATTGCAAATGTGAATAAAAAAGTAAGTAGCCTTGCGGTGGGCCGAGAGCCAATTTCCAGATTCTGGACTGTGATGTATATGTACACCTTCCTGGATATGTTGCCCCCAATACAACACTTGCTGACTGCTAAGCAGGGAGGCATTGGCTACCATTTTTAACAGTCTTTATTATGACTCGGCAGGGCACAACCTCTCAATCTCAGGTTGGACACTCTAACCACAAGGCCTTTGAGCTGGTAAAAATGTGAATAGAACTTATGTTTTTTTTTTCAATCCTTCCTTTTAACTCAATCCCAACAGAGTACACTATTAAAGCAACACCCACCTTGAAAAATTAATCTTGAATTTTTGCGATTGCCTTTTTCTAAAAGTGTGGCCGTCAGAGTATTTTTGCTAACATGCATGTGTGCATCAGTGTACATACTACCAAAATGACAGCCATCTTGGTAAAGGTCTCCATCTTGAATTTTTTATTGGCCATCCAATTTTTCCAAAAAGTGGCCTTAACAGAGTATTTGTGGCATATTTTCTGTATCACTATTTGGAAACAGTGGTGATGAACATAGGACAGGAATGGCAGCCATCTTGAAAAATGGTTTCCATCCTGAATTTTTACTGGCCACTTCCTTTTTCTAACAGTGGCCCTTCCTCTCTGTGGACTGCACCTTGCCGTGGTGGAGAGGCCTGTGTACACCAATGAACCTGAGAGCTATGCCGGCGGGGATTTTATATCCCTGGCAAGTTTAACTAAGCTGGACAGGTCAAAGGAGAGGAGGCAGACAAAGCAGACATTATGACTATTTGACAGAAATGGTGGCCATCTTGAAAATGGTCACCATCCTGAATTTTTGAGGGACAAGCATCTTTTTCCATTAACATGTCCTTTAGTGAAATAAATTTGTATCAAATTTCATGCTTGGATCACTGTTTGAATAATTGATATAATAAGCATAAGCAAGCAACATATTCCCTGAAGTGTTTCTGCCTAATTTTATGCTTGCATCACCATTTGAACAATTGAAAAAATTAATATTAATATTCGACAGGAACGGAATTATATCATCTTTAAAAATGGCAGCCATCTTGAATTTTTGCGGGACAAGCACCTTTTTCCATTAACATGTCCTTTAGAGAGTATTTGTATCAAATTTTATGCTTGGATCAATGTTTGAATAATTGATATAATAAGCATTGAATAGCAATGGCGGCCATCTTTAACAATGGTCGCCATATTGAATTTTTGAGTGGCCAACGCCTTTTTCCAAAATAGTGGCCCTTAGAGAGTATCTGTGCCAAATTTCATGCTTGTATTGCAAAGTGAATGATTTTTTAACTAATCTGCTGCACTAAAACAGCAACATGTCATCTGCATATAGCGATACTTTATGCCCGAGCCTGCCCGCTGAATCCCCTTGATCGTGGAGCTCTGTCTTAAAGCTATCGCAAGTGGTTCGATTGCAATTGCAAGTAGGAGTGGAGAACGAGGGCACCCCTGTCTTGTACCTCGTTGCAACTTAAAATATTTGGATATATTATTATTAGTGTGTACTGCAGCCATTGGAAGGGTATATATAATTTTTAATTTAAATGCTTCCAGGGTCCTAAAGAGATATTCCCATTCCACACGGTCAAATGCTTTTTCAGCGTCAAGCGAAAGTATCAACTCATTGTTACCATGATTAGGTGGAGATGGGCCATACAGAATATTAAATAGGCGCCTCATGTTAAAGAAGGAATAACGGTCCTTTATAAAGCCCGTCTGATCAGGGAAAATAATGGTCGGAACCGCTTCCTCAAGGCGGCAAGCTAATATTTTTGCAAGGGTTTTTGCATCTGTGTTCAGGAGAGACATAGGGCGATATGAGCTGCAATTAAGAGGGTTTTTATCCTTTTTAAGCAATAACGAAATAACTGCTTCATGCATAGAAGGAGGTAAAGATCTTGAGAGGGGGGATTCTTTAAACACTGATAGTAATAAAGGGGAGAGCTGATTCTCAAATCTTTTGAAAAATTATGTTGGAAAGCCATCTGGCCCTGGGGATTTGCCACTGTGCATGTCTCTGATTGCTGAGATTACCCCCATTACTGAATTGGAGAGGGATCCTGTCCAATTCAGTAACTAACTCAGAATTTACAGATGGTTTCAGGGCCTTAAAGAAATCCTCAACTTCGGATGGATCGCTGGTTAAGTCAGAGGTGTACAGTAACTGATAGAACTTACTAAAACAGGAATTGATTTCTTTGTTATCAGTACATTTTATACCCTGATCGTCATGTATTGCTGGGATTGTTTGATTAGCAGATTTTTGGCACAGCTGATGTGCAAGCACTCGCCCAGCCTTTTCCCCATGCTCATAGTGGCCATGTCTTGCTTTTGAAATAAAATATTCAGCCTGTCGAGTAGACAGGTTATCAAAATCTGTTTGTAATGTCATACAGCTTTTAATTAGATCTGCTGAAGGGGAATAGCTGTATAGCCTGTCCAATTCTAGGATTTGGTTTGTTAACTGTTTAAGGCGTTCATTGTATGAAATAATTTGACCCCATGAGTATGCCTTTAATGACTCCCAGATAGTAGAGAACGACATTTGTTTGATTTGATTAATTTCAAGAAAGAATTTTATTTCGGATTATATAAAATTTACAAACTCTTCCTCTGAGAGAAGTAGAGCATTAAGTTGCCATGGGCGATAGATGGGCTGTGTGTCAGGAATACGTATTTTCATACTCAGAGGCTCATGATCCGAAATAACTATGGCTTCGTAATCGCATTCCACAATAGAATGTAAAATTCTCTTGTCGAGAAAGAAATAATCGATGCGCGAATATGTTTTATGGACTGGGGAGAAGGAAGAATAGGCCCTTGATGTGGGATTACGAAACCGCCACACATCAGCTACACCATAAGTCTCAAGAAATAGAATGACAGATTGAGCGGATTTGGTCAGGGGTGATGGTGACGATCCACCTGGGCATTCGAAGCCACTTCGGTCCGAGGAGGCAATGGGCCTGGTGTAAGAGGCTCCGGTAAATTTATAATTATGTAAATTCATGCCATCTGTGCACTTTTAATCAGGGTTCGTACACATTTTTAGAGGTCAAATTCAAGCGCTTTTCAAGCACTTTTAAGGGTCATTTTCAAATTTTTCCAGCTCCTTATCGCTGGGGTAAAATACATATCTACAGGAATATATATACTCATACTTATTTTTTTCACTTTTTATCACAATTATGTACATTGTATTATGCTGAAAACATCTAAAATAATGTTTCATAACAGCAAAAAGTTTAGAAATTAAAGGTGAACACAAAGTTTTATCCAAAAAAGAGGGAAGCCACTTGGCGTTCTTCAGGCACACTTGCACCGAGAGACCTGAGAGCACCCTGTAATTTCCTTTTTTAACATACATTTTTATGTTTCAAAATGCAGTGTTGGGAGTAACACGTTACAAAAGTAATGCAATTACTGTAATGCATTACTTTTTTCTGTAACGCAGTAATGTAAGGCATTACAAAAAAAAAAGGTAATATTTTCCTCGGTACAAATCTCAGTAACGCATGCTACAATGCATTTTAAACCCAAAATTAAGTGGTGTGTTGTTTTTACACAAATTTGTCAACACCGCGAGATTAGCAGGGGAGAAAAAATCTGCGCAAATGTTTACTTCCTGTTAGTGCTAGAGAACTATTGATTGAGGAGATGATGACTGCAGCAGCAGACAAGTTGGACTCTACGTTCGCGAGATGGACATACGCTCATAGTTTTAAGTTCATTAGAGACAAGGATGTGAAGAACATTATAGTTAAATGCACTTTGTGTGCGAAACCAAAAGATCTCTCTACCTCGCGAAATAGCAATTTTAAAGTAATTTAACGAAACATCTAGAGCGATGCCACACTAACATTATGCTAGTAACCAAACGAAAGCAAACTGAGGATGAGAGCGGAGAAAAAACTAAGAAGCAAAAACTTTCTCCCGTTCTTCAATGCTTGAACCTCAAGAACTGAGGAGACTGTGGCAGAGTATGTCGTCGAAGATATGCTGCCACTTTCAACAGTGGATTCTCCATATTTTAGAAAAATTGTGAGCAAGATCCCCATCCAGGCTAGCAATGACAAGGTAAGCTATCATTGCCTCAACAGGTTAGTGCTACTAGCCTATTGACACTAATATAAATAGCCACCAGAACAGCAACATAACGTCAATCTGCTTCATGTCAGTCTGTATCCAAATAAAAACATACAAAAACTTCTGTTAAACACAATAAACATTCACTAAAGGGCCTTTCAATGTAGGCTACCCCCCATCCCCACCCCCATCCCAAACACACACACACACACACACACACACATGAAACTAACTGTTTTTGAAAGGTCTGCCCAAACTGAATTTGAGTATTAACATCGAACATTTGGGGTGAATTACCAGTTTCTGCCGTCCAAACGCGCCGCAGCTGAAGCCCCGTTGCTTGGTCGTTGTTTACGGAGGCGGCAACTGCCTGTGTTTGGGACGGTGCACGCAGGGCGTGAATATCAGCCTCTTCTCCCAACGTGTGTTTGTAACGCGGTGGGTTGCCCCTGCCAGTATTAAGCGCTTTCAGGTGAAGTCAGAACAACTTCCTGCAATCCACAGACATCCAAATGGACTGCAGGCGAATGATTTCTAAAACATTTAGTAATCGGGTACGTTTTGACAATCGATTCTGCACTGTTATGTTGTGTGAAGTGTTACGGCCTTCTCTTTGCCTTTGTCTGGAATTCAGGCATGGACACCTGTGTTTTTGCAGGGAATAGATTGGAAGTGGGATAGAGAGGGGGGGGGGGTTGTGGCTTGCAGTAAACTTCCTCCGCCCTAAATTCGAACCCGGGTCCACTGCGTATGTGGCATGCACTCCAACCACTCGACAACCAGCGCAGATAAGACACTGCCTTCTGTTGTCACCGTGAAGGCAGGAAGGCAGCGCAGCATAGGGGAGGATGGAAGTGGAATGCCACAGATTTAGATAGGTGGTGGAGTGCAGCCAGATGTGATTCTTCCTTTTGGAAAGGGACAGCGGTCAAGTGATCAGGTTTGACGAGCGTCCTGCAGTAGCTGTGTTTAACCAAAGAACTCACTCAGTTGTTTCATATCGCAGGGGAAGCCACTTCGTTCATCGCGGAAGAGTTGGGCAGAATCTCAGCTACACACATCTTGTTGTGTGCCACATTGACAGGGCAGACACAACACGCACATGGCATTCTTAGCAAATTGGCTTATTTGAAAATTGTGTGCTGTGGCTTACTACCACTGACTTATCCATTATGTGGCTCTAAACATTACCTTGCAATTATGCCATGTTGTAACGTGCAATTTAGACAAAACTACCTGCAAATGCCATGTACATCTGACTACTATTGTCATCACTGCACATAAATGAGTGTAGAATAATGCTTCACTTGCCTTCTTTCAAACATGTATTTATGGCTGTCTATCAGTGTCAAGCTTTTGATCCAAGTTCTGCTTTGTCTGCCAAGAAGTGCGTGCTGCCAACTTTTGAAGTTTCAATAAAATCTGATGAATATGCGGCTGACTTACTGGAATTGAATGGAATTATTCAGAGGTAATTCAGATAGGATACATGTGCCTTGAAAGACAACAGTGCCATCTAGTGGCGACTTGCATCACCTACACCATCAATTCATGTGCTTCTAAGCAAAATTGACCACTTCCTGTTGGACTGACAGTGTGGGTGTAAATGAGTCATTTGTGTGTCTTGTCATAACACACATCATAACACACATGCGTGCCAAATTTCATTCATGTACATGCATGTAGGACGCCCAATTTGACAGAGAAAACCCTTACTTCATGTTTCCAGTGGGTGGCGCTATGGATATGACACAGCATTGATACACAGATCTATTCAGGGCGTCTCCCTCTAGATTCCCTCTAGATTTGGCCGAGCTAGGAAATAGTATGAAGGAGTTATCAGGACTTGATGCTTCATGACGAAGGATTGTTATGGCGGGCTCCGTAACTGCCAGCAGGTATGACGTAGGATAAAGATATTAATAACTTTTCATCTTCAAGGTCAGAAGATGCTACTGAGTGACTTTGAAGTCTGTGGTGTTACATCTGTAGGAGGAGATAATTTAAGTACAAAGATTGGCATAATTCAACATGGCGGCCAAAAGCAAAATGGCAGACTAAGTATTGATGCTGAGATTTGTTCGGGGAGACAGCCTCTACAGTTACGAGCAGTTTGGTGTGGATAGGAAATTGTATGTTGAAGTTATAAAGCCTCGATGCTTGACGGCGTGAGGACAAAATGGTTTCCACCGAACCGCCAACATAACCTTGGCGCATCTGAATGATTTCCATAACTTTTTCTCTTCGAGGCATGAAGAAAATTACTGAGTTAATTTGAAGACTGTGGTGTTTAAGCTCTAGGACAAGATAATTTTCAAAGTAGGCATGATTTGGACAAAAACGCCACCACACATCTAAATGGCTGCCTTCCTGTTGGACTGACACTAGGGGTCCAAATGGGTTTTTTGTGCGTCCGGTCATGAGGAATATGCGTACAAATTTTCGTCCTTCTATGTTACAAGTAGGAGGCGGGGCATCACAATAGGTGGCGCTACAGAGCCCCTGCGTCACAGCCACGCCCCATGACTACACAGATCTCATCAGGGCGACTCCTTCTGCATTCCTGAGAGATTTGGCCGAGATAAGACATTGTATGAAGAAGTTATGAGGACACGATGCTTTACGGCGAAGGATTTGAATTGACCGCTCCACTGTGGCCAGCAGGTATGACGTAGGATAAAGATTTTAATAACTTTTCATCTTCAAGGTCAGAGGATGCTACTGAGTCACTTTGAAGTCGGTGGCGTTACATCTGTAGGAGGAGATAATTTAATTACGAAGATTGGCAATATTTCAAAATGGCGGCCAAAATCAAAATGGCCGACTTAGTATTGATGCTGAGATTTATTTGGGGAGACAGCCTCTACACTTATGAGAAGTTTGGTGTGGATAGGAAATTGTATGTTAAAGTTATAAAGCCTTGATGTTTGACCGCAAGGGGAAAAAATGGTTTCCACCGCCCCGCCCACTAAAGTATGTCGCAGCTGAAAGATTTTAATAACTTTTGTTTTCCAAGGCATGAAGAAAATAACTGAGTTAATGTGAAGACTGTGGTGTTTAAGCTCTAGGACAAGATAGTTTTCAAAGTAGGCATGAATTGGACAAAAACGCCGCCACACATCTAAATGGCTGACTTCCTGTTGGAGTGACGGTATCGCTCCAAGAGGATTTTTTGTGCGTCTGGTCATGAGGAACCTGCGTATTGATTTTCGTTCTTCTACACACTTGTGGGAGGCGGGGCTGAACATTAGGGGGCGCTACAGAGCCCGCAGGTCACGACATCGCCCAACGACACAGAGCCCGCAGGTCACGACATCGCCCAACGACATTAAATTATCAAATTTTTCGCCAGATGTGACGTATATTCCAAATTTGGTGAGTTTTTGGGTATGTTCAGGCTTCCAAAACTGCAGTTAAAGTGCAGAGGAATAATAATAATAATGAAGAATAATTTTTCCAATTACAATAGGGACCTCACAGGTCGATGACCTGCTCGGGCCCTAATTAATAATGCAATACATGTTTGGAGTAACTTGCCCAACACTGTCAAAATGTGTCACCTATCTGTAAGAAGTCTTGGCTTCCATCTAATTTTACTTTAATAGAAGTAAGTAATGAAAAGTGGAGAAAAGTGAACATTCCCTTTTCACACTTCCACTCCTTCTCCTCAGCCATCCTTCTCTATTGCTACCAGGCTGCATGTGTGACGACACACAGGCCATAGACTGCATACAGACAATCAAGCGCTAACGGAACGAGGTCACGTAACGTGATTAATGGTGCGTTAATTATTCTTTAGCGTATTATGGTTTCCATATTAATATATTAATTACATGCATTAACGCGTACGTTTTTTCTGCAGTCTATAGTTAACATGTTAACTTTGACAACCCTACATTTTACATAATTTAGTCTGTAAAAACGCTAATTTAGCAAACGTTAGCGGTTAACATAAACAAAGTGTTAACGTGCAGCGTTGGCCCTCAAAGTCTTAAGTTAACTTACATTTCATGTGACTGGAGGTCTCTCCCATTGCACAAATCTGCAAATCGTTTTTGCAGACTTTGCATGAGGCCACTCTTTGATTCGGTCCTTATTTTAACCATAGTTTGTAGTTATTCAAGCCAACGCTCGTTAACACAGCAGCCTCCCGGCATTTTGTCATCTCCTGCCGTCTCTCTTCAAAGGGGGCGGGGCGGGGTCACACACAGACTGGCAGGTCGCAGAGAGGAGCAGAGAGGCTCAGCGGAGCCCAGGAGAAAACATCTCCACATACGGCTCTCTTACTGATTTTATTTCTCCTTGTTATAAGCAAACTATCAAATCTGATCTCAATTTTGTGAAAGAAACAGAGTTATAATGTCAAGCACTTTCAAGCACCTAAACTAAAATCAAAGCACTTTTCAGACCTTGAAAACACAACATTGAAATTCAAGCACTTTCACGGATTTCAAGCATCCGTACGAACCCTGTTTAATTGACTTCAATTTAAAGTTAAATACTACAGATCAGTATGGTGAAATGTTCAGTAAAGAAACTAAATTAAAACAGGCTTGGCGGGAGCCCACGCTAAATGCACCTTACTCCATTGCCATCCAGCCACGCCCCCCCCCCCTACTCGATTTGGCTCTCTTTAAAGGCGGAAATATGCCTTGAGGGCCGCTACTATCACGTCCTCCCACCGCCATGACTACTTCATTACATAACAAGCACACGCTGCACGCTGCACCGGCATAGTGAGACTTGGAGAAAGTATCTTGCAAGTTTTCTACACCATGGTCATCGACCACAGCGGTTACCATGGTAATTTAAACCTAAATGGTAACCTTCACCGTCTGGAATTTTGCCATGGTTTACCGTTACACCGGTAACCGTTACGTCCCTAGTAATGAGTAATGAGTCTGTAATTAATTTATTGTGCTAAGTTTAAGTTGTGTTCATATCTGTCAGTCGACATTCAGGTGGTAACATCTTAATCATTGTCATTTTTTACTCTTAAATGCCTGTTTCCACTGCAGGTACCAGGACGCCTTCCGTAGAGGTGGGCTCCTATTGGCTAGAGACTTCACACACCTAGATCATGATGCGCTGGTCAGTCTTGGTATAACTGCCACAGGACACAGGAAGAGAATCCTACGATTGGTTGGTCACATTCAGAGTACAGAGGCTCAGAGAGACAATCAGAAAACTGATCTCCTGCATGACCGCTGTCAGTCTGTGATGGACATTTCTTTATCAGAGTGTGGTCACGGCACTGCGTCGCTGTTGGGACCTGTTAACTTTGAGGCGTTCAGGAACAGCTCTGCTCCGAACCTTGCCACCATGCTGACCAACTCTGACAGCAGCATATCACTGGTGAAGCCGATTCCTAAACCCAGAACTGTCTTCAACCGGCGCAGAACCACCCCCGTCCACTTCTGTCCAACCCCTGACCCTCCCCCACCCAGGAGGCTCTCCCCGGAGTCCATCTGTTTTAGTCTGTTTGAGGGTTTGTCCTCAGGGGACAAGCCCACACCTGACGACAGGCTGACCTCTAATCTCAACGACAAATTGACCACGCCTAGCCGCAGACTGAGCAAGGCGGAGAGGAGGAGGCCAAGTCGAAGCTTGTCTCTGTCAGATGCTGGGGGGTCGCTACCTCCTGTGCCCCCGAGGCTGAACCGTGGGGTTTCCCCCGCCACGTTCCAGGGGTCCCCACCCTCTTCTTCTTCATCTGTGCAGACAGAACAGAACCAGACCCTTCCTTTCACTTCCTTTCCTGCGAGTCTTGACTACAGGCTCTCTGGATCCTCACCATCCGGTTCACTGAAAGCTGGAGGGATGGAGATGGTCTCTAATGAGATCTACTGGGGCACTTTACCGGGTTATACTGTCCCCAGTGGAGGGAAGAGTTATTGCAGCCAGCACTCAGCCCCTTCGGCTCCGCCCAGACAAACTCCTGACAGGAAGCCCGAGAGAAACAGGTAGGTTGCTTTGGTAGACTTGTTTCTAGATCATAGTCCACACAAGAAGGTTTCTTTAGTTGTACTCAGAAAAACATCCATTATTAGCCTCCAGGCCGACAGTGAAAGCCTCTTGAGTCTGTCACTGTAGTAGTGTAGTTTCTATTTATCAGTGAGAGTAGAGTGAAAAACATCAGTTCCTATATCTGCAGTCTCCTGGTTTCTCTTTTTGGATGATGAATACAGACTACCGCCACCTGCTGGTATGGAGAGAGGTCTCCTTTCACGCAGGTGCGAAATTAATTTTCTGACGTCAGTATGTTTCAGATTAAATGCTTTTTAGGGCTGTGTTGGATAGTTTCTGAACTTTCTGAAACAGGCACTGGTTTCTGCTGGATCAGAGGTTTAAATGGCCAAAAATGCATCCACACTTGTTGTATGAAGAACAACTGTCCAGTTTGAGGAGTTCATCAGGATCCTAAAATGTTCTCAGGCTTGATGGGATATATAATCCAGTAGGGGCAGTGTTTCTGGAGTTCAACCAGTAAAGTCAGGACATCTCGACCTCTGCCACAGATTTCACACAACTACTTTAGTGTCACAGTGAGTTCCCGGAGTGTTTCTTTAAATCAGTTATTGATAGCTGATCTGTTGTTTGTGTATTTTTGTTTTCAGTGGCAGCACTTTAAGTAACAACTCTTTAGGATCAGCCAGAGGTGAGTACAGATGTTACTGTGAATGAAAACAGGATCTAAGTGCACAGTAACACTTTTTATTCAATATCTGACATGAATTTGGCACCCCATTGTGTTTTCATCAAGTTGGATTTATATGGCTCATTACCATCCAAGCCACAGTACTAATTTACTCAGCATTTTCTGTTCAACAGCTTCAACAGATGACCCTGAAGAGGAGATAAGCCCGTACTGTGAAACTGTGTTCCAAACCAGAAGAAGTCCACTCATCATTGAGGTGAGACAGCAGCACACAGTGAAAAAAGAACACTTAAATTTTCCCACAAATGCAGTAGGCGATATGAGGGAGGATGCCGTCCCCAATAAGCATCCCCCTTGTTAACCTGCCATCACTCTCCATCCCCTAGTAGCAGATAGTGCGTTACAAATCGCAAGCGGTCGCGATCAGCTCCGACGCACAGTGGAGTCAAGCCTGGCACGGCTGCTTTGTGACATGGCTGCCTGGTTTATTTATTCTTTTTTTTTTCAAATATGTTTATTGGGTTTTTCAAGGACAAGGACCATGTATTTTGCTAAAGCAAGCCTCTGTGCAAAACAGAGTCAAAGTAAGATGATGTCCAGTTTAAACGAAGCACAAATATAGAGAACTCATAACAATAGGTGGTATAAAAAGCTTGGAAATAGAAATAATTGTGGCAAGGAAAAAACAAACAAAACAAAGAAAAACAAAAAAAAAACCACTAACATTGGCAACTGTAGTTATATGAGATACCATGAGTAGGACCTTATCGCGTACTATCAAGGACATGAAATCTACAGGTCAAACGATCGCTAATGGGGTGCAATGAGAAGGGGTTTCCAGATATTTAAGAAAAACATTTTCCTTGAGGGCAAGGTTGTAGCGAAGGCGCTCCATACGAATTACATTTCCAAGCTCCCTCAGCCATTGGGGGAATGTAGGGCTAGACTGAGATTTCCATTGTTGTAGAATGAGGCGTTTAGCGAGTAGAGTGCAGAATGAGATGGCCTGAGCAGTAACCACACTGCTCAGGCCATCTCATTCTGCACTCTACTCGCTGTCTATGGCAGGGTTCACAGATAGCCCAAATATGGCAAGAAGAGGGTCTGGTACTATTGGTATATTATAGGACTTTGATATATTGTCGAATATGAGAGCCCAGAAAGAGTGTAGGCTGGGGCATAGTGTACCTGTGTCCTGTTTGCACTTATTGCACAGGGGGGAAATATCAGGATATATAGCATTGAGCCTTGATTTGGTGTAGTAAAGTCTATGTACAGTCTTGAATTGTATGAGCCGGTGTCTGGCATTCATGAAACTGTTGTGTATCTTATGTAGAATTGCCTTCCATGTATCATCTGTGATTTGGGCACCAAGCTCTTCTGCCCAAGCCCTTCTAAATTTAGGATCGGACAATACAGAGTGGGCCTGCAGGAGTGAATATAGAGTTGAGATGGATCACCATTGGTGATAATGGAGGCTTGGGGTTGAGTATAGATGATATTGATCCAATTTATACATTTTTTGCCAAAGCCGAATTGGTTGATAGCATAAATTCCCATTCTATATGGTCGAATGCTTTTCTGCATCCAAAGCGATGATAACACACTCCTCTTTGTGGTCATGATACATTATGTTGAAGAGACGGCGTAGGTTAGAGTAAATATGGCGGCCAGGTACAAAGCCTGATTGGTCAGGGTGTATTAGTTTGTGAATGTGCTTACACAGTCTTTTGGACATCACCTTACTCAGGATCTTCATTTCCATTTGGAGCAGGGATATGGGGCGGTAGGAAGACATATTTAGAGGGTCCCTGTCTTTTTACAGTATAACAGCTATGTTTGCCTGGTAAAGTGTGTTCGGCAGTTTAGAGGTTTCTTTTGAATGCCTCAACATCCGTAGAAGTAAGGGGCCGATTTTTGACAAGTATGATTTATAGAATTTAACATTAAACTCGTCTGGCCCAGGGGCTTTGTTATTTGGGAATTGCATAGTAGCAGATGTAATCTCCTCTAGGGTTATCTCAGCCTCTAGGGCCCGTACTGCTTCAACATCCAGTGTTGGAAGCTGCAATTTTGTTAGAAATTCATTGAGACTTTCTGGAGTGACAGAACATTTAGATTTTTATAAGTCTTTGTAAAATTTTGCAAAGCATTTGTTAATCTCACCTGGGGACGTTATTAGTTTGGCATTATTGTATTAGATTTTATGGATAGCGCGGGAAGCTTGTGTATGCCTTAGTCGTCTAGCTAAAAGGCTATGTGGCTTGTCCCCCAATTCAAAGTATTTCTGTTGTGTTTTGCAGAGCATGGAGCCAACACGTTTTGTTAATATGGTGTTATGTTCAAATTTCAACTTGGTGATTGCTTCCAGAGTTGCACCAGAGGGGTTTGCTTTATAAGAGTTTTCAAGGTTTTCTAAGTCCCGATTTATTTCTCTAAACCGATTATTTTCTTTTCTTTTCTTATTAACTACAAATGACATCATGTGGACTCTTGTAACTGCCTTCAGTGATTCCCATAGGACGGAATAACTGACCTCACCGTTTTCGATAATGAAGTGGGAGATGTGTTTGTCTAGGTAAATTTGAAATTCTGTATCTTTTAGTAGCATTGCATCTTTTAGATTCTTTTAGTTTGACCCAATATGTGAAGCAGCCCAGCCATGACAAAGGGACAAACTTGACCTTTTGCTCACCCATAGTTTCTGTGTGTGGTTTTCTTACACATAATGACCACATTACATCAATCCTTGCTGCCCTTCACTGGTTACCTGTGAGTTTTAGAATTGATTTTAAGATTTTACTGCTTGTTTTTAAAGCCTTGAATGGTCAGGCTCCTGCCTATATTTGTGATCTGCTTACTACTTTTGAGCCTGATTGCCGCCTAATGGTTCCAAAATCTCGACTTGTCACTAAAGGTGATCGGGCCTTTGCTTTTCATGCCCCTCGGCTATTGAACTCCCTGCCTAGAGATCTCAGGCAGGCTAACTCAGTATCCTCTTTTAAATCCCTTCTAAAAACTCAATTTTATCTTATGGCTTTTTCTTAATTGTTAGTATTGTTGTACTATTTAAATTATTTTATATGTTTCATCTTTGTTTGGATTTTTAACTCATTATATTATCTGTTTTATTGTAAAGCACTTTGTAACTTGTTTTTGAAAAGTGCTATATAAATAAAGTTATTATTATTATTAAATCGCCAATGAGCCTTTTTGGATGTTTGTTCACCTAACTTTAACCTCATCGACAGTGGGGCGTGGTCAGATATTAAAATGGGGTGGTACATAATTATATCAGCTATTGACATCAGTTTTGAATCTAGCAGGAAGTAGTCTATTCGAGAATATGCTTTGTGGACTGGGGAGAAAAAGGAGTAGTCTCTGTCGATCGGTGCCTCCATATGTCTACTAAATTTAAGCTTTCCATTAATGTTTTTAAGTGTACGCTTAAGTTTGATTTTTGAAGCGTTTTAACAAATTGTTTGTCCAGGAGAGGATCCATTTTACAATTAAAATCTCCACCAATCACAACATTATCACACAGGTTTGGTATGCTGTTGAAAACCTTTTGAAAGAAGAGTGGGCTGTCAAAGTTGGGGCCATATACATTTACAAGTGTAATCGGAATAGAGTTTTAAGAGCCAGATACAATTAGGAACCTCCCTTCAGGGTCAGCAACGGTGGATGAATGGATAGAGGGGACATTTTTCCTGAACAAAATTGCCACTCTTCTTGCTTTGGCACCAAAGATAGCCTGTTATATCTGGTCTATCCAGCTGACCTTCAATTTGTTTTTAAATGTATATTTGACATTGGTTTCTTGCAGAAATAGTATGTCTGCTGACAAGGATTTCAAATGTGAAACTTTGGAATGTCATTACATGACCCAAGCCTCTCACATTCCAGCTCACCATCTTATATCCCTCCCACTGTGCATCAGTTGCTGGTGTCTTATGTGGTATCATAAAACACGTATAAAATGTACAGGTTGCCAAAAAAAAAGAGGAAAAAAAAGGGGAAAATAGCAAAAAACTTACAAGAACTAACAGCCACAGTATAACTGAATAACTACCCTAAACGTAGTATCCTTCCTTATTAACAAGCTTGGGGTGTCTAGGACACACAGTGAACTAAGGAGACCAGCTCTGGCCAAGTATAACTCCGCATGACAGTATAATATTAATGGTAACACAGTTCATTTTAATTTTCAGCCCCAGCAAATATTCTTAATAAGAGATTAACAGATGAATGGTATGTTATGGATAAGTAGTGCGCATGCGCCACAGTGTATGCTGCCTGTTTCAGTCACTTCTGCTTACTTTAACTTTGTTTTCAACTTTTCTCCTTTTTTATTTTATCTTACTTTTTCAGTTTTTACGTAGTTATTTATTAGGCTATGTCCTCTCTAAACATGCTTGTGTGGAGAGTTTTTGTTGTTTCGTTTGTGGTGGAATCGCTTTTTTTTATCTTCCACTCGACTGTCGCTCAGCAACACCGAATTGTTTACTCCAGGGATTAGCTGATAGAGCTGAAGCCGGCTGGCTTGGCTACAGTGATGGAGAATATCCCTGATGAACTTGAGATGGAGATGCAGAGGGAAAAGATCACTGTGGCGGAGGAAAGGAGCGAAACACAGGAGACTTATGGAGAGGAAGACATTCAAGCTGTGTCTCCCACCATAGTGCTCTCATCATGATCTCGGGGGACTTCAACCATGTCTCCATTAAAAAGACACTCCCAAAATTCGCCCAGTATGTGACCTGTAAAACCAGAGAGGAGAAGTGTATGCTAATGCAAAGGACGCATACACCTCCATGTCCCTTCCCCCGCTGGGAAGATCAGACCACAACTTGGCACTTCTCACCCCCTGCTATGTGCCTCTAGTGAAGAGGCTGCCTGTTACCACGAAGACAGTCAGTGCGTTTACATGACACTAAGAAAACCGAATTACTGTGTTAGTCCGACTATGATCGGATCTTTAAGATGCATGTATACACCTTAGTCTGACTAAAATCGGGCCGGATCGGATTTCTCATAGTCGAATTAAAGCACCCAGATTATTCAATTGATAGTCGGATCGGATCGGATTTTGCGCACTGCACAGGCGCGAGATTTTTCCCCGGGGCCGTGAGATGGAAGTAGAAGGACGGCGGCGGCGGCAAGCAAGAGCGCCATTGTGCATCTAGTTTGTGTAATTATCATGTACACCATATACGAAATGTACAAAGATGTAGCTTCGTCTCGCTCTTCGTACGCCATCTTTCTTGAATGCTGAGGCTGCTGGTGACGTAAAGAGGTCAGCCGAAGGTGGTTCTGTTACCACTAGTTGAAATGGTTACAGCACCACCTAGTGTACCGGGGTATGACATGCTCCGGCCCAATAATCCGATTTTCTCACCGGCATGTATACTTGGATAATTGCAGTTTTCTGATTGAGTAGCATAGTCGAACTATGGCTGTAATCTGACTAAGCTGTGCATGTAAACGCACTGAGTGAGGATATGGTCAGAGGACTGCTATGAGGCACTGCAGGGCTGTTTTGAGGTTAACTAACTAATGTTCAAGATGGCCGCGACGGGGTTGGCGTAAGTGTCTGCTTGAGCCTCAGTCTGCATTATTAATTAGTCCTGCTTGGCCTTGAAGACCTTTACCTCCTGCTTTGTCATCTCTGATTGCTATCCTGTTGCGATCAGCGTATTACGGACCTAAAACTCCACATCAAAGGGGTGCTTTTTGCCGTAATTTGTGAGATCGTCATGTCCTTTGTCAATAAAGGAGCACCGGTCTCTAATCAGACCATCTGGGACGCTATACAGTAAATGAAATCCGATATGCTCTCCCAAATCGACTCAAAAATGGATCATATTCAAACAAGTTTAAATACTATACATGGATCGCTGTCAACACTTGGAGATCAAATTTCAGAGCTTGAACAAAGAGTCAGCTCTAATGAGGACAATATATCTGACCTGGAAAAACGTGTCAAAACCCTGGAGAAAGAAAACTCCTACCTGAAGGACAAGGTGGAAGACGCCGAGAATCGAAGTCGGTCCTCAAATCTTCGCTTCTTACATATTCCTGAGCGAGCTAAGGGCCGGGACATTCTGGGATTCATGAACCAGCTGATCCCACGTCTCCTCGGTAAGGACAACTTTCCAACTCCACCAAACATTGAGTGAGTTCATCGTTCTCCTACAGCACGCCGGCAAGATTTCGGAGTTGGTCCAAGGCCAATCCTGGTGAAATTCCTTAATTATCAGGATAAATTGAAGATCCTCCAACTTGCTCAGGTGAAAAAGGAACTGACGTTCAATGGAGTGCGAGTCCACATCTACCCGGACTTCAGTGCTGTGTTACTACAGAAACGTCAGCAGTTTGATCCCATCAAAAAAAAGCTCCGTGATCTGGATATCAAATACTCTCTTTTGTATCCTGCCACGTTGAGAGTTATTATCGATGGTAAACCCTCACTGTTTGCTAGTCCTGATGATGCTGATGCATTCTTGCGTGACATCCCCATGAATTCTCCATAAGTCCACCTGGGATAAATTCTCCTCACTTCGCTTCTTCTTAGAACTGTTTCTCTTGCTCCTGTCACTGACTTGTATTGATGGGGCAGCATGCTTATTGAGTCACTATCTGGTGCACAGACTTTATCTCAGGGATCTTGTGTCCTCATACAATGAGATGGTGGAAAATGCCAGATCTGACTATATTCGCCAACTGGTAACAGTGAATAAGAAAAACCCCAAAGTGTTTGACACGATCAATTCTCTTGTTTGTCCTGCTGCTCCAATTACCCCTGTCTTTTGTGAAGCTGACAGCAATGCATTGTTGAGATTTTTCACTAACAAAATTAAGATGATCAAGGATCAAATCCCTCCCCTTTTGTGTGGAACCCCTGCTCTCATTGAGCCTGTCTCCAGCTTGTGGTCCTCATTTAAGTCTGTGACTCTGGCTGATATCTCAGCACTGGTGACCAAGATGAAACCCTCCTCTTGCTCATCTGACGTCCTTCCGTGTAGGCTCTTTGTGAAAGTGTTTGATGTAATTGGCCCCTGGGTTACCCAAATGGTTAACCTCTCCCTTTCTTCAGGTGTTTTTCCCAATGCATTTAAGCATGCCATAGTGGAGCCTTTACTCAAAAAGACAGGCTTAGACCCGATTGACCTCAGTAATTTCAGGCCTATTTCAAAGCTCCCACTCTTGTCCAAGATCTTAGAGAAGGTGGTCTCTGAACAGCTGTCATTATTCCTGGATCAGAATAACATCCATGAGAAGTTTCAGTCTGGTTTCCGCAAACATCACTCTACGGAGACAGCCTTACTGAAAGTGTCCAGTGACATTATGATGTCTGCTGATTCGGGAAAGTGCACTGTTCTAGTTCTCTTAGATCTGTCCTCAGCATTTGACACAGTCGACCACCAGATCCTGCTGAGAAGACTGAGGGATGAAGTAGGACTGTCAGGGTCAGTTTTACATTGGTTCTCGTCATACCTATCTGGGCGTAGCTTTAGTGTCACAGCTAATCAAATAAGGTCTGAGTCAGCGGATCTGTTGTGTGAAGTCCCTCAAGGTTCTGTTTTGGGTCCTGTATTATTTTTGTTATATTTGATCCCCTTGGGAAAAATCATCCAGAGATTTTATGATGTTTCGTACCACATATTTGCTGATGATATTCAGCTTTACTGCTCTTTTAAGCCAACTGAGCTCCAGAGGCTAAATTCCTTAGTTCATTGCTTGATGGAGATTAAACAATGGCTAAGTGATAACACCTTGCAGCTAAATGTGGACAAAACAGAAACACTGGTTATTGCCTCTGATGACTCAATTCCAGGGTTGAGCCAGTACTTGGGTGACTTAGGCCAGTCTGTTAAACCGAGCCTTAGAAACCTGGGTGTTGTATTGGACAAAGACATGTCATTAGTGCAACACTGCAAACAACTGACTAAAAACTGTTTTTTCCAACTGAGGAAAATCTCTAAACTAAGGAAAATGGTGTCACAAAATGATTTAGAGCTGATCGTTCATGCATTTGTGTCTTCGCGTTTAGACTATTGTAATAGTTTGTTTTCATGTCTGAACAAGAAGGAGCTGTCTCGCCTGCAGTTAGTGCAAAACTCTGCAGCAAGAATTCTGACCCGCTCTAATAGGAGGACACACATATCCCCTATTCTTAAAGCTCTTCATTGGCTGCCAGTTTCCTCGAGGATCAATTTTAAAATTCTGGTTTTAACTTTCAGAGCTATACATGGTCAGGCTCCACCTTACATCAGTGATCTGATCCAGCCTTACACCCCAGCTCGGGCTCTGAGGTCTGTGGATCAGAATCTGCTGATGGTTCCCCGCACTCGTTTCCGGACCAGAGGAGACAGATCCTTCCAGGCTGTTGCTCCCAGGCTTTGGAACGATCTTCCGCTCTCTCTGCGTTCGATAGAGTCTGCTGACTCCTTCAAAAGGCAACTTAAGACTTATTTATTTGTGCAGGCTTTTGCTTAATTGTCTTGGGGCTTCTATGATTGCCACTGAGTTGTCTTGGCTTTTTAAGTTTTAAATGTGTATGTACTTTTTTAACTGTGCATTGTTTTTGTTGTTAAAGCGCTTTGTGACCCTGGTCTGTGAAAGGCGCTGTACAAATAAAGCTTACTTACTTACTTACTTACATGGACTAATAACTGACTTTGTTTAAGAAACTTCTGCGGCATCTGGTGGAACTATTCTGCAGAGTGAACTACTTTTCTTCTTCTGTTTGTTTGCCGTAAACCACAACGTAAGGCATCAAGATGACGCAATGAACTGTCGCAAAGACTGTAGTAAAGTCATGCCACGAATACGACAGGCGATATCCTTGGTTACATTTGTTTACTCTGAAAGCCTATTTTGATGGGAAGTGAATGAATGCTGAACATAGGTTATGTGTGTAGGTGTACCCATATATATAGCATATGACTGTGTGGACGTGTGTATGTATAAGCATACATATGATAATGTGTGCGTGTGTGTATGCATGTGTAGTCATTTGTGTGTGTATGTGTGTGGGCTTATATTTATACATTTATTTACTTATTTATTATTATTATTATTATTATTATTATTATTATTTTCCTTTTATTACATTTTTCTTATTTATTTTTTATTATTATTTATTTTTCTTTTCTCATTTCTCCCCTATGAAACACGACCTCTGAATGTTAAACATTAGATAGATACAATATATTATTTCCAATTATTCAGGGGAATTTAAATTTAAATTAAACTATGCAATCACACTTTCCCTTGGTACTTGCAGACTGAGCTCCGCTTTGTCTTTATGTTTTTGTTAAGTTAGTTTGTCATGATTTCTATGTGTAACTTTGTGAATGTGTATGTGTGTGTGTGCGTATGCGCGTGCGTGCGCGTGAGTGTGTAGGCTCTGCTCTCCTGCCCCCTACCCCTTACCCCCTGCCCCTCTTTTTTCATATACCCATAACATGATTTGTTGATGCACTTCTGTGAATATTTGGTTTCTTTATTTGTATCTCATGTATAATTAATTTAACTAAAGGTTTACATGTTATTCATTTGAATATTAGGAGCTTATCTTCGAAAATTTATCTCTTAAGAGCCTGGCTTGCTTATAATAAACCTAATATAATTACACTCTCGGAAACATGGTTGAATAGTAATATTTCTGATAATGAAATTAAACTTGGAAACTATGTTCTGTACAGAGCTGATAGGGGTGCTAGAGGAGGAGGAGTGGCCACATATGTATGGAATTAGATTTGTGCCAAAAGAAACAAACAAAACTTCTTAAATGTCAAACAAAAACAGGAATTTAAGAGAACATAAAACTCATTTCAAAAATAAAACTTAGAACTGCAATCAAATAATTTGTCAAATAGTGTAAAATATTGGTCTTTTACTCTTCTAATAATGCATTATTTTGTTTACGGTTCCCTCTGCTGGTTTCTTTCCGCTCAGACTTTTGCGCTGACTCTCAGCTTTGCGGTCTCTCTGCAGCTCTGTCTTGTTTGCGCTCCCTGACTTTTTGTTTGCAGTTTTGGCACAAACCTCTCGGGTGGGCGGGCCTTTTCAGCAGAGCGTCCCCATTGGCAAATTAGATTTTGACTGACACAGCTCAGTACCTATGGGTAGGTAGCTTGAAAACGGAGAGAAGAAGAAGATGACGACGACAATGAAGAACAACAGTAACAACCCACAACAAGAAAAACTAATGAAGTGTAAGTAGTTATGACATACATATATTGTTCTTCAGTGTCGTTGTCATCGTCGTCATCTCTTCTTCTCTCCGTTTTAAACCCGGGGTCATTTAGCGCGCTAGCTATCTACACATAGGTACTGAGCTGTGTCAGTCAACAACTAAATTAGCCAATGGGGACGATCTGCTGAAAAGGCCCGCCCACCCGAGAGGTTTGTGCCAAAACTGCAAACAAAAAGTCAGGGAGCGCAAACGAGGAAGAGCTGCAGCAACTTTTGCAGCCTTGTCAGTCTGATGGCGAGTTATCACTTTTCTGTCATCACTAACATGCTGTTAATAATCAAAGAGGCTCTGAGGCTTTACATTTGTTCTATATGTTATAATACAAGATTTCAGCATTGAGCTCTACAATCAGGCTACATTCATGATTTTGTACAGTCAAACTAACCAAAAACTTCTTACTGATCAACATTATAAAGTTTCAGTAACCATGGTAACTCACGGTGCCAGAGGGGAGGGAGAGACGCTGGATGAAGCCGTTTACACAGATATACTGCGGACAAAGTCCAGACTACAGTTGTTATTTCACACATGTAGCACACAACAGGAGACTCTCCATTTCAGACGAGTTCTCAGGTGTTGACTAAACAACTAACTGATAACGTAGCTCCGATTCATTCAATTGCCATTCTAAAAATAGACCTCCAGTCACGTAGCGACCGTGTTTACTTTCGGTTTTAATGAAACGAAACTTAAGGAATTAACGACTCGAATCCCGCTTGAATCCCGAATCTCACGAATCTCCATGCGTACTTGGGGCGCTACAACTACTGTACTGCCACCTGCTGGGCCGGAGGGAAAACACGGGAGATTTAAGGGAAAATATGTAAACGGGAAGACGGCGGGACAGATGATCAAAATAACGGAATTTCCCGGGAAAAACGGGAGGGTTGACAGGTATGCCTTAGGGCCGTTGCTTTTCTCCATCTTCATCAATGATCTTCCCCAAGTCTGTGTGGATTGCCATATTCAATTATATGCAGACGATACTGTGATTTACTGTTCCAAGCCTGACATTTCACAGACTCAGAACAGTTTACAGGCTGATTTTGATGCTACCCAAAAATGGCTCTCCTCTAACAAACTTCTACTGAACAAGAAGAAGTCCTATAGGATGCTGTTTACTACTAGAGCTAACTCCCTGCATTTGAATAATTGGTTGGTTAATTTTCTAGACGGGACACCTCTTGAGAAAGTGGAGGAAGCCCAGGCCCCTGCTGGCTCTCCTGCTGACTGTTTCCAGCCACCACCACTTCTGACCCCCCCTCCTCCTCCTGATAGCACCTCATCCAACTTGATGAGCCCCTCACACCCATCCCCCACTCCACACATCTCCTCTGGCTCCCATGCTACCTGCCCTCCTCTCACTTTGGACTTCAACTCTCCCCCTCCTCAACCTGCACTCTTTACACCGCTACATGTAAGGGGACAGCTGAGCAAACTCCACGCCGGTAAGGCTGCAGGCCCTGGTGGTGTCAGTCGACGGGTTCTCAGAGCCTGCGCCGAACAGCTCTGTGGAGTACTTCACCGTGTCTTCAACATGAGCCTGAGCCTCCAGAGGGTCCCTGTGATATGGAAGATGTCTTGCCTCGTTCCAGTGCCAAAGACGCCGCAGTCCAGTGGTCTCTCAGACTACCGAACGGTGGCACTTACGTCACATATCATGAAGACCCTGGAGAGACTCGTCCTGGAGCAGCTCAGGCCTATGGTCAGACCGCACCTGGATCCCCTTCAGTTCACCTACCAGCCCCGGATTGGAGTTGAGGATGCCCTAATTTACCTGCTGGACCGTGTCTACGCCCACCTGGACAAGCCAGGGAGCACTGTGAGGGTCACGTTCTTTGACTTCTTCAGTGCTTTCAATACCATCAGACCTGCTCTACTGGGTGACAAGCTGACGGCGATGCTGGTGGATCCCCCCCTTGTGTCCTGGATTGTGGATTACCTCACTGGCCGACCACAGTACGCTGGCGGCACTGTGTGTCTGATACAATTGTCAGCAACACCAGGGCCCCATAAGGGACTTTCCTCTCTCCTTTCCTATTCACCCTTTACACCATGGACTTCAGCTACCAGACAGAGTCTTGCTATCTACAGAAGTTTTCTGATGACTCTGCTGTTGTTGGATGTATCAGCAAGTGTGAGGAGGCTGAATACAGGGCTGTGGTTGACAACTTTGTCTCATGGTAGAGACTGAACCACCTGCAGCTCAACACAACAAAGACAAAAGAGCTGGTAGTGAGTCTGAGGAGAACGAGGACACCAGTGACCCCAGTTTCCATCCTGGAACATAACGTAGACATTGTTGAACACTATAAGTATCTGGGTGTGTTCATCGACAATAAACTGGACTGGACTATGAACACTGAAATCATTTACAAGAAGGGACAGAGCCGCCTCTATTTTCTGAGGAGGCTCCGCTCCTTTAACATCTGGTGGCCAGTGCTATTCTGTTTGCTGTCGTGTGCTGGGGCAGCAGACTGAGAGTAGCCGATGCCAACAGACTCAACAAGCTGATCAGGAAGGCCAGTGACGTTGTGGGGGTGGAGCTGGACTCTTTGACAGCAGTGCTAGACAGGAGGATGCTGTCGAAGGTGGGGGCGATACTGCAGTACGGCTCTCACCCTCTCCACAACGCTCTGGTCGAACAGAGGAGCACCTTTAGCCAGAAAGTGATTGCTCCTAAATGCACCACTGAGCGCCACAGGAAGTCATTGTTACCTGTGGCCATTAAACTGTAAAACTTCTCCCTCTGATGATCGGACTCATTGGACCATTTATAAAACAAAACAAACACTATAACTACTCATTATTATTTCATTTATAATGCTACAACCATTTCATTGTATATTGTACATATCACAGATTGTCTACTCTGCTATTTTGTTATTTATTTTCTTTTATTCCATTATCTACTTTAATATTTCATTTTCTTTTATTTCAATGTCTATCTTAATATTTTATTTTATTTTATTTGAATGGCTATCTTAATATTTTATTTTGTTTTATTTAATGTCAACTTTGATATTTTATTTTATTTATTTCATTGTCTACTTTAATATTTCATTTATATCTTCATCTTTATCTCTTGTTTCCATTCATGCTGTATTTTCTATTTCTATTTTGCATGGAGCATTGGAACAAAAGCAATTTCCCCCCTGGGATTAATATAGTATTCTGAATCTGAATGTTATTGCTGGGGCACTGGAGCAAAATAGTTTCCCGACTTTCACACTTATTGTCCAACACTTATTATCATTATCTTTGTTTTACTTCTTTAAATTGTGGAACACATTATTACCGTAATTGGCCTCCACTCACGGGGAGTGGAGTAGGAGGTTGATAGTCCTACAGTTCTGGGACACTCAGATGCAGTCTAGTCCTGGTAAAGAGACTCGTGGTGTGAAGCGAGGAAGCGGTCGGCATCAGCTGGCTCGGAGAATGTACGGGAAGGGCCATCTACCATCATCCTGAAGCGGGCGGGATAAAGAAAGCAGTAGCGGATTTTAGCCACCTCCCGGACCCTGTCGAATTGCTTTCTTTGGCGCATAGTCTCTTGAGTTAGGTCTGGAGAAAAGAACATCTTTTTGTTGTTGTATTGGATGGGATGGTTCTCGCTGGCCAACCTTAGGATGAGGTCCCGGGATTACGGATGGTGAAGATCCTCCTTGGCAGGGGCGAAAATCTCATTTCATAGTTGGGGGGGGGGGGGGGGGGGGGGGGGGGACAATAAACAGTACAATTTTAGAGAATAATTCCAGGGGGGGACAAGGAAAAAAAGTTGTAGCCTGTCTTTTATACAGCATCTTTTACCGCAATTTGACGCTTTAGTCTCTCTACCTCTCCAACAGGCAGGCAGAAGACCTTTCTTGGCGCTGGCTGAGTCCACCTGCACATGTCTAGATTTAAAACAAAATGATTGAAATCAAATTAACATGTACACATGCAATAAGTAAAACTAATTATCAGGCAAACATCTAAGTTTAGAATAGAATAGAATTACTTTAATGATCCCAGACTGGGAAATTATTATTATTATTATTTATTATTTATGTTTATCAGATTTCTCATAATCAGATAACTGCCCTTTTCCAGATGAAAGATATCAGATTGTGCTATTTTCTCTCTCTCTCTCTCTCTCTCTCTCTCTCTCTCTCTCTCCCTCTCTCTCTCTCCCTCTCTCTCTCTCTCTCTCTCTCTCTCCCTCCCTCTTGCGGTGTTGCACTGTTAGACAGAGACTGCAACATTTGACTCAGAAATGAAAAAATCTGTTTTAAAAACAAAGTAGATACAGTATCTACTAGTTAACTGAACATATTTCAAGACAATTAACTCTGGATAACTGGACAAAACCTTACTGGAAATAAATCTAAAATGTCAGTAATATCTGATTCTGACATTTATATCCAGACAGTCTTTTAGAATGACAAAAATAATTATTACTGCTCTTGTCCTGTCCTCTCCTCTCTGTCTGTGGCTATCACTGTCTGTAGCTTTTAACTTAGCCTAACAGCACTTGTAATTGAGTAGGCTTTTGAACAATGCAGGATAAATGTTGTAGACAGCCTGGACATGGCACTTTTTGTAAATGGGATGTGTGTTGTTGTAACTTATGCAACTATGTCTGTGTGGTATACACACCTCTTACCCCGCAAAGCCCACACGCTGCTGCAGCTGCTAGCTCCACCCGTTGGAAAGAGTGTGGGGTGGACTCAACCATTTCTAGGAATGGGAAGGGGGGGGGGCACCGCTTACATTGCACTTTCAATAAATGCTACTGAATTGTTCAACAATTATTAATTGTGTCTCAAATTATTCTAGGGGGGTACAGCTTTACTGGAGGGGGGGACATGTTCCCCCTGTCCCCCCTGGGATTTCCGCCTATGCTCCTTGGTCTCTGTGACATTTGACTGGAGCTCTTGTATTTGGGTTGATAGACTGACAAATTTGTCCTCTAGGTTTTTATTCAGATTGCCGATTACGGAGAGCAGGTCAGATGGCGACGGCTTTTTAGACATTGAAAGCTTCTTCTTCTTAGTTGCAGGTTTAGGAGCCATGGTGTAGGGATTTAATCGTAAAGCGTGGGAAAAAATGTGTTTTAGTTCGGCTACTGGCGGAGCTATCTAAAAAACACGTCTACTCCATTTCGTGTATAGTCACACCCCCCCTGCCTGGTTTATTTTTGACGGAAGATGCAACAAGCTACACAGAGCAGATCGCGCCAACAGGAAGTCAGTGACACAGGAACAGCATAGATGTCAATTTTCAAAATAGAACACCTTGTACAGGCTCCAGATTGTATAAAAAACGAAAAAATGACTAGATCAACAAACATTTGCTATTAATGTTCTAAAATCAAAATGTTGTGTGTGTCTGTTCAGAACATGGTGGCTTATGGTATGTTGGCAATTGTCATTTTTACCCCAAGCATTTTTTTAGGCATAAGGTTTTAAAACCTTATAAATCTGCTGGTAAATCGAAAATCGATAAAGGGGGGTCCAAGGGGTCATGTGGGTCATGTAACTTAAAATAACCCTGCTCGTAGTGTATTGTAAGAAACCTGAGAAAACCCTGCCTGAATAAACTCAGTCCAATGCATACAATTTAAAGGTGTATTTACTGATTATTTTAATACAGTTATAAAAAAAAGACAATTGTAGTAGGGAGAGAAGGAAGATAACTGGATAAAATGGAGTTGTGGAATTAGAAATGTCACAGTTATGGTTAAGGCGTCCTGCAACAATGTTTTTTTGGGAGGTGTGCATAGGTGTGTCGGGGCAGGGTGGTGCTCCCATTGGGCCATCCCCCCTGTTAAAAATTAACAAATCACCTACTGCACAAATGTAATAACTATCACGTTTGCAGGGATTCATTACGTTTGTTGGGACGTGAAAATCTTTATTGTAATAACTTCCCACAAATGTAATAATACAATGAATTAAAGCTGCAAGCAGCTATGAATGGGCCATCGCAGTCCATGCGCGTCAGGGTGTGCTGCTGTCGGGGCATGCCGCGTACCCGGCCCTATTGCCCGATCTCTTAACTGTCTGTGTTTCGGACAGTGCAGGAAGGGGTTAAATGTCATTTCCTGTGTGGAACATGTGGCGCTGTGACTATGACTTGGCCTATTTGTTCAGGGCTGGACTCTCATCAAACATGTGAAGTTTGGTCCAGATAGGAATGAGGAAATAGTTCCTTTATGATTTGGTGGCCTGCTCCTGCCGGTATTAAGTAATGTTAGGGGTGTGCATTGGCACTGCCCTCACAATTCCATTCGATTACGATTCACCAGGTAATGATTCGATTCAATTCAATTCTACGATGCATTGCGATGCATCAAAATTCTACTGCACACAACAAGGCAAACTTTTCATCAGTCATGAGGCAATACAAGCAGTCCGATAATGAACAACAGATTTTATTGGCTGCTATGTGTGTATTATCACTCTCCCGTTTCCCCAGGTGTTCCCCTCTGTTAATCCAAACCCGCGGACAGTTTATAATCATATAGATGCTGTTGTAATGTGTGATTGAGATCCTGACCCACCAAACATCCTGGAAAGTGACGAAGTTACATTTTTCGCGTTAAATTACATAATTATACATAATCACCATCAGTAAACAGGACACTGTCTGACTCTGTCACTCGCGGGGACGGAGGCTGTTTTCTGGGGGAAAGTTTCCTGAAGTCTCGGTCCGGAGGGCTGACGGTCGCGGTGATTTATTTTCATCACAAACACTCGATGAGTTAAAGTTTTTTGCCGGTGACAGACGCTGTTTTTTGAGCAAAAATGTGAGGAAGAGTAGGGAGGACAGGCGGAGGAAGGACAGGAGGACAGACGCTTCTCCATGTACAGCTGTGGTATTTGTTTTCCTCATATAAGTTGCCAAAGACAGTTACAGTTACTACGTTACTTTTGTTTGGTCCTGTAACGTTGCTTTGTGGGACATTTCTCTGTATTTAGTTGAGTGAAGGACCTGTGCAGTTATCAGACTGCACAACTGACACGCTCCTGCTCCGCGCCTCCGGATTATCCGTTCACACTGGGACGACTCACCAATAATGCGGCCCTGATACTACCTCCAGAGGCGGATTTCCCCCCTCTCCTCATCTGAAACTTTCACACAGAGGAGGTGCGGAGAATTGGCGCAGGATCCCCGCATGCAAACGGCAGTGTGAAAGAGGCTACTGTTGTTGTTATGCTAGCTAGTGCTGCCGCTTAGCATGTAGCTACAGGCTGCGCATGTCATTGCAACGTTGCTCCGGAAATGCCCCCGAAAGTAATTGAAACTTCACAACTTTATTGTCCACTCAAGGCCAAAAAATAAACAGTGACATAATCGATTATGGCACGTTGCCGCATCGATGCTGAATCGTGCATGTCCCGCATTGCGATGCATCGCCGAATCGATTATTGTTGACACCACTAAGTAATGTATCATCATGGGGGGGGGATGATGATCATCTCTCTCGCTCTGTCTGCAGTGCTGCGCATCATTACCTGTGTGAATATGTCACATCAAAGTGAGTCGGAAGCAGCAGCAGCCCATTCCTAGACGTGGTCTTACATGAAGAAAATTAATTTTGGGCTGTTTTGGGTTTTTATGTGGAATTATATGAAGGTAGATTTGTGTCTTTATTATTCAATCAAAAAAAGTTTGCTTCAATCAAAATATATATTTTCAATAAAAAAAACCCTTTTCAATCAAAGAAAAAAAGTTCTTAAATGCAAAAATATGGTTGAGACTCAAAAAAATGCATTTGAACACTGTTTTTCTTTGATTAAAAATGTTTTCTTAGATAGAAGTAAAGGGTTTTTTGTTTGAAGCAACTTTTTGATTGAAGTAATGTTGTTTTGTGTTTGGGCCATATTATGGGTAGGACATTTGTGTCTTTATAATTCAATCAAAAAAGAAGTTGCTTCAAACAAAAAAAAAATATTTTCCATAAAAAAATCACATTTTTCAATCATAGAAAAAAAGTTTTTGAATGCAAAAAAATATTTGAGACTCAAAAAATTGCATTTGACCACTTTTTTTGATTGAAAATGTTTTCTTTGACTGAAGTAATCTTTTTTGTATTTGGGCCATATTATGGGTAGGACATTTGTGTCTTAATTATTCAATCCCAAAAAAGTTGCTTCAATCAAAAAAAATATTTTCAATCAAAGAAAAAACTGTTCAAATGCAAAAATAAAATTGAATCCCCCCCTAAAAAAAAAAAAAATTATTTGAAGTGATTTTTTTTTGAATGAAGTGAAAAAAGTTTTGAAGTCGTTTTTTTTTTTTTTTTTGATTGAATTATTTTGACACAAACATCCCGCAGTGGGCGGTTGCTTCCCCATTGGTCAGACATGTTTGAGTGACAAGTGTCTACACCAACTACGTCTTTCTGACAAGCAAGTCATGGCCACCAGCAAGCCAGTGAGCAGTGGTGGATTTAAAATGAGCATAATATTAGCATACTAGACAATTCCCCGCCGGGAAATCGCGAATAGCTTCAGAAATGTGGAAATGGCAGCAAGTTAAAAAAGGGTGCAGTTTTGAGATTCCTCCTCCCGATTTACATTGGAGTAAATGGAGCATTTCAGAGCTACTCTTGTTGGTTAGCGGTCGATAATTCAAAAACAGTAAATCCTACCGATAAAGTAGACACACTGGGAGAAAGAAGACAAGTGGGGCTACAACTCTGGAAAATATCACTGTTCTTGAGCCTAATTTGTGGCCAGGATCGTCACGGAAAGAGAAAATTTCTGAGCAAATTTGTGAGTCTCTCTCACTCTGTCAGTTGGCCCTCTCCACTCTGCTGCACGAACATTCCGCCATACACAATCATTGAAAACCCTGAATTTTTCCAAGATCACTCACTGTCATTCAAGGATCACAGTTCAAAAACTACACATCATAGCAAAAAAGTTCAAATACAACTTAAATACTCAGGACTTGTGCCTACATTTTAAAGCTGGAATGGTGTTTCTAGCTGAATGTATGCCAGAGCAGGAGATGTTTGAAAAACATCGCAGATTTGCGAGTTTTTTGACCTCATCCCATTCATTCCTTATGGGAAGTGTCTCGCAGCTGTTCGCGTCTTACGACGCGAAAGATTAATATTCTAGAAAACTGAATTATAGCATACAGAGTCCGATCAAGCCGCACATTGAATGAGTGAAAAAATGATCGTTTAATGTAGTTTAAATGTTGGGAAATATACTGTGTGTGTGCGTCTGTGTGCATGTGAGAGCACGCTTAAGCAGCTCTGTGTGTGTGTGTCTACATGTCGCTCTGTCTGTCTGTCCGTCTGTCTGTCTGATGTGTGTCTCCTGTCTGTCTGTCTGTCTGATGTGTGTCTCCTGTGTGTCTGTCTGTCTGTCTGTCTGATGTGTGTCTAGTGTCTGTCTGTCTGTCACTCTCTCTCTTGGCCCTGCTGTTTTTGGTTGCTAGGTGACCGTTGGCAAGGGCCGTAGCAACGGACTGTGAGGGAGCTGATTTGAGAGCAATTTCTGCCTCACATCTAGGACGTCAAACTAGTGCTATTTGGTCAAGATCATACATGATATCGACAATTTTTTTTCACGATCGAGCCAGAAAGGCCTTAAAGAACACACTCATTAAGTTTTGTGGTCCTAGCTTCAGAAATGTGGAAATGGCAGCGAGTTAAAAAAGGGTGCAGTTTTGGAAATCCTTCTCCCGATTTACATTGGAGTAAATGGAGCATTTCAGAGCTACTCTTGTCGGTTAGCGGTCGATAATTCAAAAACCGTAAATCCTACCGATAAAGTAGACACATTGGGAGAAAGAAGACGAGTGTGGCTACAACTCTGGAAAATATCACTGTTTTTTAGCTTAATTTGTGGCCAGGATCGTCACGGAAAGAGAAAATTTCTGAGATAAATTTTGAGTCTCTCTCACTCTGTCAGTTGGCCCTCTCCACTCTGCTGCACGAACATTCCGCCATACACAATCATTGAAAACCCTGAATTTCTCCAAAATCACTCACCGCCATTCAAGGGTCACAGTTCAAAAACTACACATCGTAGGAAAAAAGTTCAAATACAACAAAAATACTCAGGACTTGTGCCTACATTTTAAAGCTGGAATGGTGTTTCCACGTGAACGTATGCCCGAGCACGAGATGTTTGAAAAACGTCGCAGATTTGCGACTTTTTTGACCTCGTCCCATTCATTCCTTATGGGAAATTTGTCGCAGTTTTTCGCGACTTATGTCGCAAAAAAATTTATATTTCGTAAAGCTGAATATTAGCAACCCAATTCCGATCGAGCCGCACATTGAATGAGCGAAAAATTAATCATTAATGTAGTTTAAATGTTGGGAAATATACTGTGTGTGTGCGTTTGCATGTATGTGAGTGCAAGCTTAAGCATGGCTGTGTGTGTGTGTGTGTACATGTCTCTCTGTCTGTCTGTCTGTCTCATGTGTGTCTCCTGTCTGTCTGTCTGTCCGATGTGTGTCTCCTGTCTGTCCGTCTGTCTGTCTGTCTGATGTATGTCTCCTGTCTGTATGTCTGTCACTCTCTCTCTTTGCCCAGCTGATTTCGGTTGCTAGGTGACAGTTGGCAGGGGCCGTGGCAACGGACTGTGAGGGAGTCAGTTGGCCCTCTCCACTCTGCTGCACGAACATTCCCCCCTACACAATCATTGAAAACGAAGAATTTCTCCAAAATCACTCACCATCGTTCAAGGATCACAGTTCAAAAACTACACATCATAGGAAAAAAGTTCAAATACAACAAAAATACTCAAGACCTGTGCCTACATTTTAAAGCTGGAATGGTGTTTCTAGCTGAATGTATGCCAGAGCAGGAGATGTTTGAATAACATCGCAGATTTGCGAGTTCTTTGACCTCATCCCATTCATTCCTTATGGGAAGTGTCTCGCAGCTGTTCGCGTCTTACGACGCGAAAGATTAATATTCTAGAAAACTGAATTATAGCATACAGAGTCCGATCAAGCCGCACATTGAATGAGTGAAAAAATGATCGTTTAATGTAGTTTAAATGTTGGGAAATATACTGTGTGTGTGCGTCTGTGTGCATGTGAGAGCACGCTTAAGCAGCTCTGTGTGTGTGTGTCTACATGTCGCTCTGTCTGTCTGTCCGTCTGTCTGTCTGATGTGTGTCTCCTTTCTGTCTTTCTGTCTGTCTGATGTGTGTCTCCTGTGTGTCTGTCTGTCTGTCTGTCTGTCTGTCTGATGTGTGTCTCCTGTGTGTCTGTCTGTCTGTCTGATGTGTGTCTCCTGTGTGTCTGTCTGTCTGTCTGATGTGTGTCTAGTGTCTGTCTGTCTGTCACTCTCTCTCTTGGCCCAGCTGTTTTTGGTTGCTAGGTGACCGTTGGCAAGGGCCGTAGCAACGGACTGTGAGGGAGCTGATTTGAGAGCAATTTCAGCCTCACATCTAGGACGTCAAACTAGTGCTATTTGGTCAAAATCATACATGATATCGACAATTTTTTTTCACGATCGAGCCAGAAAGGCCTTAAAGAACACACTCATTAAGTTTTGTGGTCCTAGCTTCAGAAATGTGGAAATGGCATGGAGTTAAAAAAGGGTGCATTTTTGGAAATCCTTCTCCCAATTTACATTGGAGTAAATGGAGCATTTCAGAGCTACTCTTGTCGGTTAGCGGTCGATAATTCAAAAACCATGAATCCTACCGATAAAGTAGACACATTGGGAGAAAGAAGACGAGTGTGGCTACAACTCTGGAAAATATCACTGTTTTTACACTTAATTTGTGGCCAGGAACGTCACGGAAAGAGAAAATGTCGGAGCGAATTTTTGAGTCTCTCTCACTCTGTCAGTTGGCCCTCTCCACTCTGCTGCACGAACATTCCGCCATACACAATCATTGAAAACCCTGAATTTTTCCAAAATCACTCACCGTCATTCAAGGATCACAGTTCAAAAACTACACATCATAGGAAAAAGGTTCAAATACAACTTAAATACTCAGGACTTGTGCCTACATTTTAAAGCTGGAATGGTGTTTCTACGTGAACGTATGCCAGAGCAGGAGATGTTTGAAAAACGTCACAGATTTGCGACTTTTTTGACCTCGTCCCATTCATTCCTTATGGGAAATTTGTCGCAGTTTTTCGCGACTCACGTCACGAAAAATGTATATTCTGGTGAGAAAAATAATAGCAACCCGAATCCGCCCGAGCCGCACGTTTTGATATATAATTTGTTTGTATGCAACAAATTTGTTTGTATGCTCCGCACAGCCCACTATGGACACCTATAGCTCTGCTATAGAGGTGTCCATAGTGGGCTGGCGAGCACAGCCCACTAATTATGTGTGTTTACTATGAATATGTAAATGTGTTTACATTTAAATATGTAAGGATACTAACTTAAATTAACTTAATTAAGCATATTTAAAAATGTAAGGATTACTCCAAAAGTACACAGTAAAAGTACTTAATATTATGCATGCAAGTAGTCTAGGAAGTACTAAGTTCAGCAGTATATGAATCATAGACTACTTATGGAAAATAAGCTTTTCATTCCACGTCAAAGTTGGCTGAAATATCCTTAAGTCTTTTTCTGTCGTCCTTTACTTTGAAATCCGGACGCATACCTTTGTGATACCTTCAGTTTATTACTGGTAATAATTACTGTAAAAGTATCGTTATTTTCACGGGTCTGACTGTGTGACTGCAGTCTGCCCCACTGTCACTACCAGCAGCTCTTCAGAGCGGTTTCATTACGATTACCGTAAATGTTAGTAGATTCGCGCACTAGAAAACAACGTGCGGCTGATTATACCGCAGTAATCCACTGGGCTGTGTGAGAAGATAGACTCAGGCTCTGCATGATCTGTTGCTGCTAAACAGGCAGCGCTGCGGGCAACAGTTGGCCTGTGGACTGTTGTTTGACCACTAATGACGTTACTTATTATCAGTGTTGGTCACGTTACTTTTAAATAGTAATTAGTTATAGTTACTAGTTACTTCTCCCATAAAGTAACTGAGTTAGTAACGGAATTACTCCAATATAAAAGTAATTAGTTACCAGGAAAAGTAAATCTTGCGTTACTTTCTTTTTTTCCCCTTTTGAGCTCGGCATTGATTTTAATGTACTCTCTGCATCTATGTATTTAGAAAATGTCTTTCTGCATGGCGGACCGGCACCTGCTCTCGCTGGTATTTAGCCATTGAAGGAGTCTGGGTCAGCTGTTGATAACGGGAGCCTGTTCTCAACAACATACCTGCCTCTCATTGCATTCAGTTCAGTCTGTGTCACAAGTTTTAGTGAAGCTGGAGCAGAAACATCCAGCTTTAGCTGCTCGGACGACTCCGTGTCCTTCTGTGTTAGCAGAGCTCACGTTAGCCACACCTGCTATCATCATCAACAGTGTCAACAACGGTGTTTTTGACCACTACTGTTGTAGAAGCGCGTGCAGTTGAGAGCTGCTTCATTAGATTAGAGTTGCTTAATACGGAAGTGGACAAAGGAGGTCAAGTCATGTCTGTACTTCCACTTTGAAAACGTTAACTTTCCCTCTGGACTCACCATTTCTGCAGCTCATCTCTGCTAATTTGTGTGTGCGAGGCTGTGTGGTTTGTGTGTAAACCGAACACAGCCTCTGATTGGCTTACGAATTCTCACTCTACCTTAGAGAGCCAATCATTACCTCTGCGGTTGTCCCGCCCCTCCCTCCTGCCTCACTGGAGAAAAATAAAGCAGCCCTGCTGCCCCAGTGGCTGAGAGCCGAGTCGGATGACAACAGCTTCAATGAGAAACTTCAATTTGTAACGCGCTACATTTTATAGTCGTAACGGTAACGGCGTTGTAACGATGGGAAAAGTAATTCATTAGATTACTCCGTTACTGAAAAAATAATGCCGTTAGTAACGCCGTTATACTTAAACGCTGTTACTCCCAACACTGCTTATTATAACATAACATAGCACTAGCACATAGCAAGCCTCTGTACTTAGGTGAAATAAACAATTTATTCAGTGTGCAGGGCCATCGGCTAACGTTATCAGCTAGCCTGCCTTACAATATGACGGCGTTAGATATCTAACACCATCACACAAATTAGTCAACGTGAACTAAGTTAGCAAGCTTTATATTCAATCGAAATATCAAACAGAGTAGGCTAATAACATGACACCAATCATTTTAATGCTGTAGTTAACAACAACTCCACCACTGCTCCCTGGCTTGCTGGCGGCCATGACTTGCTTGTCAGAAAGACGTCGCTGGTGTAGACTCTTGTCACTCAAACATGTCTGACCAATGGGGAAGCACCCGCCCACTGCGGGATGTTTGTGTCAAAATAATTCAATCAAAAAAAAAAATCACTTCAAATCGAAAAAAATATTTTCAATAAAAAACAATAACACTTCAAATGCTTTTTTTTTTTTTTTTTAGGGGGGGATTCTATTTTATTTTTGCATTTGAACAGTTTTTTCTTTGATTGAAAATATTTTTTTTGATTGAAGCAACTTTTTTGGGATTGAATAATTAAGACACAAATGTCCTACTTATAATATGGCCCAAACACAAAAAAGATTACTTCAATCAAAGAAAACATTTCAATAAAAAAAAAGTGTTCAAATGCAATTTTTTGAATCTCAAATATTTTTTGCATTCAAAAACTTTTTTCTATGATTGAAAAATTTTTTTTTTGATTGAAGTGATTTTTTTATGGAAAATATATTGTTTTGATTGAAGCAAACTTTTTTTTGATTGAATAATAAAGACACGAATCTACCTTCATAGAATTAATGCAATGTCAGTGTTCTGAAGAATGTATGACAGAGCAGGTGATTTAAGTGGATCCTGCCACTAGGGGCGCTTAAGCGCTCAATCAGGCTTAGTGCCGCTGATTGAGAGAGAGAGAAGAAGAGACTGAAGACGGTCATCATGGTACTTCTGTATATGATGTTTCATATTTTCATGCTAATGATAATTAGATTATAATTTGGAGTGTGTGCTATGGTCAAGCATTTTGTGAGCTGTTTATTGATGGATTAAAGTGCCATAAAAGGGATAGACTGTTTCCTGCCTCATTCTTCATTTAAGTCTTGGGGGAACATTATAGACTGTGTTCTAACCGACACACACTTTGTGATTACAAACCAAAGAAGCCTATCTACAACCTTTAAACCTCCGTCACAGTCAGCTTTAATATATAGGCCCTAGTCAACATTCAAATGATAAGCTGTAGTTTAGAAATTAGTTTAGTAATATTAGGTCGGAGGGTTTTCCCCCAAACACCTGTTAAAGGTCCCATATTATACTGTTTTTCATCAATTTCACACAGCTGTCAGAGGTCCTACAACTCTGTATTTGATATGTATTGCCCCAAACCTATCCGTGGTCCTTAATTTCAGCTGTCTGAAAGTGGCTCAAGTGAGCTCTGCTGAGAGCAGGCTGTTTCTGTGCCTGCTCCGTCTGTCAACGCATACTTGGAGAGCCTCTCAGGAAGACGATGCCTCTTACGCTAGCGGTAGCATGCCCTAATGTTTGCGGTGGACGTATCGCTATGGCTCGCGGAGATGCTTTCGTTCAACCATACCAGTTTGGCCCAGAATCGGACCCAGAAGGAGAGGATCCTGAAGGAAATATGGACTCTCTGGCTGCAGCAGGACGTTTCAGTATGGCTAGTGTGTCTGAATAATGTTAGTTTGTTCGTATGTGTTGTTACAGTTACTACCATGTAGCTAATGGCTAACAGCAGGTGAAAGCTGTGTTTGTCTCCAACACAGTCTCCAAACTCTTGGACACTGTTCGCATTGTCTCTGTCTCCAGTCTGCAAGTTTCCAGACTTTTTACTGTGACAACCAAGCTCCATCGTAATATTATTAACATTAAACTCGCTTCAAACACCATTGCATAGCGTACTGTTTCCAGCTGAATTCACCATACTTGTAGGCGACTGTAAATATTATCAAACCACAGCACCACCTGTGCTCGGGTGCAGTTGCTAGGTCCGGTATGGATGGGACTTATCCCTTTACGAAGGTCAGTGTCGAGGCAAAGCCAGCTTTGTACTGACCCTTATTACTGAAGCAGTCAGACGTGTAGTGGTTAGCACACACATACAAGCTAACATGAATCGTAGCCGTTGTCGTTGTCGTTAAAAATGAAATGCAACCACTGTCTCTTCTGTTGTTCTGTAGCTGGGACAGAATATAGGCACTTATGTTGAATTATACAACCAACAACAGAGCAATTTGCGTGTCTAGCTTTGAGCGACATTGTGCAGCACTGCTATCTTACTGCTGGCCACACTGAACTTCACCTCGGGGATGGACGTCCCCCACTCGGATATCTCCTATCACCGCGCAGAGGATGCGGGCCTATGGAAATGACTCCTTTCGTTATGTAACGAAAGGAGCTGCATCTGAACAGCCTTTAGGAGCACCGTTTTACAAGTGGATGGGCTGCAGAGACCATGCAGGACTCGCTTGTTTTCCTCATTCTGGGAGTTGGCAGGCTCAGGGAGGACCAGTTAATATATGTAGAAACCAGAGAAAATGTGTTTTTTATAATATGGGACCTTTAATTGACAGTGCTGAATAGAGTTTATTGATAGAGGAGACAGATTGTGGTTGACAGAGGGAGATAGCTAGCTTGAAAAAAAAAAATCTGTGAGGAAAATATCCTGACATTTAAATTTAAATTCCCAGTGGCAATTAAAATCTGAAGAAATCTGGATTCATTGCTTATTTGTAAACACAACACTTATCAGTCTGCAGGCGAGAATCTAAAGGTTTGTTAATTCAATTCTATTCAAATTCGCTTTATTGGCACAACAACAATATTGCTAAAGCACCAAGAACCACGAAAAGAGTACCTAGCACAGTACCGTTATACTTGCTGTGTTTATGTGTGTGTGTGTGTGTGTGTGTGTGTGTGTTTGTCAGGGATGGAAATTACCTTTTTTACTTGTTGGTCCACCTGCCACTGTCGCTGGTGAATTCTCAAATCTACCAGTCACTCAATATTTTTACCAGCCACTTTTATATCAAAGCGTTGATGTGTACAGTACAATGCCTTGAAACGTATTTTTCTTGTACAAGACATTATTTCCCAATCAGTACTTGTTACCAGAGTTGATTATTCAGTAATTATGTGATACCATTGAATGATTTCAGGGGTAAAACTATCCAAGGGTCATCTACTAGGTCGTGAAATAACAGGAAATGAAGTCTGAATAGACAAAGTGGTTCAAAATAACGTTAGATTTTTAGATCTATATCAATATCTCCCTGCAATTAGAGGAATTTACAGTAAGCCTACTTTTCAACTTATTTCATATGATCAACTGCACTGGACACACACAAAGGAAGTGGAAATTGCATCATTAGGTGATTAGAAGGTTAGTGATATATAGCAATATCTACTTGCAACTATAGAATTTACTGTACGTTATTATTCCCTATGTTTGACTGTACTGGACCCAGTTGTCCCAGCGGACTCTTTGTCTTTTGTGTAATTTTTATAAAAAAAACATTCTTAATTCAAATACAGACACTTTTAGGAAAAGTCATGTTACAGCAGTATTGCATTTTTCTCATTCAACAAAGTTATTGCACATATACATTTGAAACCGGTCAAAATGTATGTGATGTGCAGTTAATATGACCGCTTATGGCCAAAATAGGTAAAACATATCATCATTTCTTTCTGTCTTTTGTGTAATTTATATAAAAAACATTCTAAATTTAAAATACAGATCTGTTGTGTGATAGCGGAGCGGAGAGTCAGCAGCAGGATTTTGTACACATGGTCAGTAGTATTAGTAGGTGTATAGGCAAACAAACAAACAACAACCAGAACAACCTTTATTCATTGTATTAACGATTTTCACGTCCCCACAAACGTAATAAATCCCTGCAAACGTAATAGTTATGACATTTGTGGGAAATCACATTTTACGTTTGTAGTAGGCAGTGGCTATTACGTTTGTGGAAAATGTATTACATTTGTGGGTTTGTTACATTAAAAGCTGCAGATTTTTTTTATGTTTGTAGTTTATTATGTTTGCGGACAGTACATTGGTGGGCATTACACTTCCTTCTTTTCTTTTGCCTCTCCCCAGTTGGTGAACTCAGCGTGGTGAGACATCAGCTCCTAAATGATCTCAAATGTCTCATATTTGGTTTAATTTCCAGCGTATATTGGCTTTGATAATACAAATGTGCTAATTTGATATTTTGTCCTGCAGAGTGAAAGAAGCAGACTGGAGGAGAAACATGCAGAGGAACATGGGTAAGACACCACAACTCTGTTTTTTAGCCTACTGTGATCAAATATTGAATACTGTATAAAAACATAATAATATCTTGACATTGCACGAATCCAGGAATTATAAATAGGAAATTCAATCAGACAGCATGAGAGGAAAAAAGTTTTAAAAGACGCAAAACATACATTTACAAAAAAAAGAAATTCACACAAACACAAAAAAGGATTAAGAACATTTATGCTATAACATTGCGCTGAGTACTGAACCCTGGCGGACTCCAGAGTTCGGTCAATGTGCAGATGATACAATAGTCATCACCTGACCTGAAATACCAACTGACAGATATTAGACAGTTTTTAAAAGACTATCATCTGCGTATTGACAACACTGGTGGTCCAGGGTTCTGGACTTATTATGTATTGAATGCAGACATAACTAAGTTAATGTTTCCGTTCAGAGTTTGTTCTCAACCTTGAAAACAGCCATTGAAAAAGATACGAAGCTACAGAACAGTTTCATTTCGTTTCTTTTCGTTTCGTTTTCTTCCGCTTTTTCCGTGAGGGTCGCGGGATGCTACTGCTTTTATCCCCCTTTTCAAGGGGTCGCGGGGGTTACTGGGGCCAATTCCAGTTAACACTTCAGAATAGTGTGTTGAGATTGTTCACTCAACTGGTGTAACTCAGTTCAAGAAAGAACTCAGAGCAAAGAACAAGTTCGATTACAAATAGTAATCTTCTCTAAACTGTGTAAATGAAGTTGTGTTTGTACCCTCAGGAAGCAGAAGCTCTCCTGGACGAGGCGTTTGTCTCATGCGCTTCACTCTGGAGACTCTCAGGGTTACAGCACAGTCGGAGAACCTCCACCCCCCCTGCGCTGCCTCTCCCTGCCCCCCCGAACCTTCCCCTCAGAGGCTGATGAGGACCTGACCATCTCCCCGTACGCCAGCTACACCTCCCTGACCGAGAGAGCCCCGCCCATCATCAGTGGATGGCTCGACAAGCTGTCTCCACAGGGGTGTGTTTGATTTGCACAGCTGGTTAGACCAGTGAGGGTTCTAAATGGATGGTGTTGAAAAAACTAAAGTTCTTGGAGGTCCTGGAAGTGCTGCCAGGTGTCCTTGAGAAAGTTCTAGAGGTTTTTCAGTAGGTTGCAGACGTCCTTGAGGAGTTTCAGGTAGTCATCAAGCAAGTTCCTTAGTTTCTTAAAGACTTTACAGATGTTTTTAAGGGTTGCAGGAAGTCGTAGAGGCCTTGAGGAGTTAACAGTGGTTCTTGAACCAGTTCCTGAGTACCATAAAGAAGTTCCAGAAATTTTAAGGAGACTGTAGGGGCTGTGTTTTGGGGTTTCTTAGGGTCCTTTAGGAGTTTTATGTGGTTCTTGAATCAGTTCCTAAGGATGTTAAAAAGGTTCCATACATTTTTGGCCAATCACAGTGGTCAGGTCTTCAAGATTAAAACATCGGCAACACACACCTTCCTATTCTATCTGATGTTATTCATGTGCAGTGTGTGTGTGTGTGTGTGTGTGTGTTGTCAGGGGTCACAGGTCAGTGCTGGCTGTCGTGCTGCGTCTCCTCCTCTCTGCTTCTCCATGTGTCTCCTCCCTCCTGAGGAACTGCCTTGTCATCTTCCTTTCTTCCTCCTCTTCCTCTTCTTCATGCTCCACTCGGTGTGTTTTTCTTGTCTTCTTTCTTTTCTGCTTGCTGATTCTCTTTGGTGTCTCAGCAATATGAATAAATCTAACTTGATCCAGATCCAGGTATTTTGATTTCTGCTGATGTTTTATATGCATAGATCTAGAATATTTAAATAATCAAAATTTTCAGAGTAGAAACAAACCAAACTGTACGAGTGTGACACAGAGGACTAGTCTTGAACACGGTTTGGTGTGTCTTTGTGTCTGTGTGTCTGTGAAGATGTCTCTGGAACTGATGTGTATTTTACTTTTCAGAAACTATGTTTTCCAGAAGCGCTACGTCAAGTTTGACGGCAAAAACCTGATGTACTTCGGCAGCGACAAGGTACAAACAACATTCAAAGTGTTTTTAATGTATCTAATGTCTCTACAAAACTGTTTGTTTGCAGGAACAGAAACTATCAGTGAATGATGTCGATAATAAAGTCCTTCTCAGCCTGAACGAGACATGTCTTGTTTCTGTGTTTTTGATTAGTAAAGCCATTTGAATTGTTTCCTCTCACCTGCTCTGCTCCAGGACGTCTACCCTAAAGGAGTGATCCCATTGGCTGCCATCCAGATGGCCCGCCCAGCCAAAGACAATAAATTTGAAATCGTGACGAGTCAGAGGATCTTTGTGTTCAGGGCTGATAATGAAGGTAAAAACTTACACTAACAGCTTTTTTAGGCCCAGACAGACCTTTGATGACATTTTTATTTGACAGAAAAACATTAAATATATAAATAAACAACATAACATAGTTACAGTAAAAACATACCAGAAGTTACGCTAAACCACCTGTTACATACAGAGACAAAAATTATATCAGACATAGTGATGTACAACAGTGTATGAAACTCAGAAGGTCAAGTGACTCGACTCTGCTGATGCAGCTTTCAATTATCTCTGTACACATATAATGGTTAATAGAGGAGAGTTTTATTTCTGCAGGGTGAGACAGGAAGTAAGAAGAAGAACAGAGGAGGAGACAGAGAGTGCGCACACTTATCAGAATAAATTGTAGAAATGTTTGTGCAAAACACGGATATGATTAAACTTTACGTTTCTTATCTTAGTTTCATGTTGTGACATCTGTATGCTTCTGGGTTCAGGGTCATAACCCACTTGGTTAGTTTTTGGGAACATGTTTGTCTTCCATCTCCTGGTTCTGTCTCCAGAAACACAGCTGGAAAACGTCCTGATGTCTCCTTAAAAATATCCAGTGGTTTCACTCTGACAGATGTAACTGGACTTGTTTCAGTGTCCTGAAGAAGTTTCACCTCTCATCTAAGAGGCTTCTTCAGTTCTAACTAACTGGAGGAGCTGCAGGCTTTTTAACTATGTGTGGGTGTTTATTTCAATAAACATCAAAAACCAGTTCATTTTAAAACAACCAGCACATAAACTTATCCATCCTAAGGACAAAACACCCAGGCATAAGCAGAGTAATGTAGATTATGATGTTCAATGCAGCAGGATTGCTAAGATTTTTACATTGGAGAGACAAAACAACATCTCCATCAATGAATGGCACAACACAGGAGGGCCAACTCCTCATGTCAAGTCTACTGACATCTGAAGGAGACTCATCATTCCTTTGAGGACAACAATGTGAACATCTTGTCCAGAGAAGACAGATGGTTTGAAAGAGGAGTAAAATAATCCATTTATGTCAAACTGGAACGACCATCTTTGAAAAGAGGAGTTGGACTAAGACATTATTTATCACCCACCCAGTACTGAGTTCTCTCCCCAACCATTCACACCTGGACTCACCTAGCCCTATCAACCCACATGAAGGCTGGTCGGGTCAACGACCCACAAGTGGCCCCGACAACTCTGAAACTTAGAACTCACATGTGGCCTTAACGCCTCTGTAAGGACACTCCCACACATAGTTTAAATGCCTGCAACTCCCCTCCAGTTAGTAAGAACTGAAGAAGCCTCTTGGATGAGAGGTGAAACGTCTTCAACAAACTGAAACATGTCCAGTTGATTATGATACAGAACTTAGAATTAGAATTAGAAGAGAAATGAAAACTAAAGGAAAGTGATGAGAGCACAAAGAGAATCATGAAAAGGGTTACGGTTAGGGTGATGGTGATGGTGATGATGATGATGATGATGATGATGATGATTATGATTATGGTGATGATTATGATTATGATTATGGTGATGATGATGACGACGACAACAACAACGATGATGATGATGATGGTGTTGGTGATGATGGTGATGACGATGATGATGATCATCATGTGATGATGATGATGATGCAATGATGATGATGTGATGATGATAATGTGATGATGTGATGATGGTGATGATGTGATGATGATAATGGTGATAATGTGATGATGGTGATGATGGTGATGATGATGATGGTGATGGTGTTGATGTGTCTGCTGTACCTCAGTGCAGAGGCGGCGTTGGGTTGGCACGCTGCAGGAACACGTCAGAGATCAGCTGGTGTTCGGTCGGCGATGCTTCGGTCCTGGGTCACACTGTCAGAAACACGGTGTCTTCGAGCTCAAAGGAACCAAATCCAAAGTGTATGCCGCCATCAACACTGAGCAGATCTGGCTCTACAAGAGCGAACAGGTGAGGTGTTTGTTTTTTTTAAAACTCTTTATTTGTTTGTTTGTTTGTTTCAAATTGTTTCTTTTCTGCTCTGCTCTTCACACCTTGAGCAAAATAAATCTGTTGAGTTTAAACTATTTTTAGTGAAAATTCAGTCAGGAGTTTTCTGAGATCTTGTGACACGTTTTGTCCCCTTCAACACTAGAGATGGGATTTATGGCTCTTTGAGGGGAGCCGGATCTTGGTGAACCGTTCCTTTCAAAGAGCTGTTCAAAAAACTGGCTCATTTGACAGATTTTTACATTTATTAAGTTTTAAGAAGCCAGCCTGGTGGTAACTCATTTTATCTTGGAAATATAATCACTGGGAGGTATGATGGGGTGAGATTTGTAACAAAATAATACAAAATTAGATATCCCACCAATATCTGAGTTTGAATTATTCTGAAATATTGATTATAACCTCATTTGCCATGTGTGGACTAGATTTTAAGTCTGATCTGGATTCACTGTAAATATTTCACAAGGTTGCGCCATATCATTCTGCTTTGACAGTGACATCACTATTTTGGATTTACCCTTTGTACAAAGTGTTTGTATGTGTGTAAAGCTACCATGACTTGTTATTCATGCAACACCTTAACACTTAAAAATAAACATTAAAAAACAAAGCACTACCTGATATGGAGGCAGGTAGGCACTAGCATTTTCAGTGTCACTGGAGACTTCATTGTCACTATTGCCTGAGTCAGTTGGCTCTCTTCTCACCTCTGCCACTTTTACTGTTAGGTGTTGTGTTTTGAAGTGCCTAGCAAATTATTTGTTGAAGCGGACTTAAAAGAAATATTTTTATGACAAATATTGCATTTTGCATTACTATCTTCCACAAGAGAAAAGTGCATCCAAATGCTGCTCTGTTTCCTTTGGCTCATTTTGTCCAAACGACGACGTCATGACACACGACAGTGACTGTCCTCCTAATTAAGACCACTGCAGCTGCTCTGCTCTCCGAGGCAGGGGCAGTCATGTATTTCTGTTTTTTTTTTTTTTTTACGCAAAGGCAGCGTGCACAACTCATGCTACATTTGCATATCTAATAAGCACCGTGCAGCTGGGCTGCACTCCACCCCATGTAACTTCTCTGTCCCACTCAGGGGGAGAAGCAAAGGAGGAGCACACAGTGATATAAAAAAATAGATAAAGAAAAAAAAAGAAAAAAAAAAAGAGCGGTTCCCAGCTGCGACTCGGTTCCCATCGTTCATGTTAACGAGCCGTTCAATAGAATCGGTTCGTTCGTGAACGTCACAAGACTATTCAACACATTCACAGTCTCTTTTCACAGTCTTATCTAGTCATGTAGCAGAGACATTAAAGACTTCTTAATGTATTGATCAGTTCTGTGATCAGATGATTTTATATTTTATTGAGCTCAAGCAGTTCTCACTGTTCTCACTAGACGATCTAGTTTGTTTCCTCCTGTAACTTTGTCCCAACATGTTTTTATGTGTTCCTGTTCATGTGTGTCTCTAACATGTGTGTGTGTGTGTGTGTGTGTGTGTGTGTGTGTGTGTGTGTGTGTGTGTGTGTGTGTGTGTGTGTGTGTGTGTGTGTGTGCGTGCGTGCGTGTGTGTGTGCAGTGTTTCCGTAATGGGATTGGCATCACACTGATTGAAGCTCGAGGAGCAACAATCAGAGACGGAAAGCACAAGAGCTTCGACCTAATCACGCCGTACAAAACCTTCAGGTAACACTGTAGCATACAGCTTTCCAGGAAGAACTGTTGGGTTGGGAAGTTGTGGAAGGGTGCACTATGTAGATTCTGAAAAACAAAATTTAACTCAGAGAGTTAATATTAACAATTTTTATAACATTATAATAAGAACACAGGGAAAAGTTCCTAGAACAGATAACAGATAAACACAGAACAACAGATGAACCTGTTTCCTTTCAGCTCAGTTTGTTTATTCAGTAATGAAAAGCAATAAGTGAAGATCTATCTATACATATTGCACCTTTAACAATCAAAACAACCATATTTGAACTTTCCTGCTTTCCTGCTAAAAACTGGACACATGTAGTCGTTTGTTGCAATGAAACAAACATGTTTCTGCTGCTGAAAACCACTGAGGGGTAAAACGCTCTCCTTACAGTTAAATCCCTGCATTTCAAACTGAAGCAGCCTCACTTCAGCCTGCTGGTTTCTGGTCTTTTTTTATAATCAAACTTTTTATTGATTTTTGTTTTTTCACAGGAAACACAACATACACATCATATAACACTTTGTGCTATACATGCACTTCACAGCCATCCGGGCAATAAAAACTGAAAACCAGTAATACAATAAAACAATTGTATAAACAATTACATGTAATATGTTACATGTAACATCACCATAAGAAATATTGATAATGGATAAAATAAATACATCATAAGTAAAATAAAATAAAATGAAATAAAATACAAAATAAAAGGATTTCGCATGATAATACTTTCCTTATGGGGCACTAGCCAGTTAAAATTGAATAAAATGTAGGAAGTGGGACCAGACCTAGTAACATTTACCCCTACCATTATTCTATCTTGCAATAAGATCTTCAAAGGAGGCTGCTTTAGCCAGTCTGTGAAACCAGGCCATACTTGGCTTTTCCAGTGTTTAAGGATTATTCTTACAGCTGAAATAAACCCAGCTAGTGCCAGAGCAGATTCTGCTTTAGACACCCCTGGAGGTAAAAGGGACCTGTCTCCTAATAGAGATAGCTGTGGAGACTCTGGTAGTGGCCTATCTAACCATTCTCCGATAGTTTTAATAATTTGTTTCCAAAAAGGAAGGACCGGAGGGCATCCCCACAGAAGGTGGAGGTAGAAGCCTGTGTCATTCATACATTTCCAACAACAATATCTGTGGATAACCTTATAGTGTGTAAATGTACTAAGTGCATCCCTCATAGGCCACCCTGCATTGAAGACCACTTCTTTCCATGCCTCCTCCTAAATGTTTGAGTTCAGATTCCTCTCCCAGATTTGCCTTAAATGATTGTACTGACCAAACATACTGTCTGCCATAGTTTTATAGAAAGCAGAGGCCTTACACACATGCTGAGGCAATTTGAAATAGCAGAGTAGTTTATTTCTGTCATCATCAAATGAGAGCTTTAGACACGTTACACAGCTCCTTAGTTGTAAATATTTCCAGATTACCATACAATTCGCTTAACCTAATGATATTTTTGTTCAGCCAGGTTGTCCAAACAAAGGATTCCCTCTCTACTTTAACTGAGGAGTTATTCCAAATTGATGAATATTCTTGCTTGTATTGGGATATATGCAGTTGCTTTTGCACCTTTACCCAGATCTCTCTAGAATACTGCAGGATTGGATTCGGGTGTCCCTTCTTCTGAAGTGTTTGTGAAAGAGACTCAACTGGTCCAAATGGAGACACAGACAGCCAAAGGATGTCATCCGCATAGAGGAACAGTTTATGCTCCCTTCCTCCTGATCTTACCCCCTGTATGCTTGTGTCTGATCTAATTGCCATTGCAAGTGGCTCGAGGAACATAATAAACAATAATGAAGAGAGGGGGTCTCCTTGTTTTACGCCTCTAGATATATTGAAAAAAGATTAAACTACCCCATTGGTCAACACTGATGCCTTTGGTTCTGCATATATCAGCTGAATCCATTTAATGAATCCCTGTCCAAACCCAAAGCTCTCCAGAACATGTATCAAAAACCACCACTTCACCATATCAAAGGCCTTCTCTGCATCTAAAGAGAAGGCCGCAATAGGTTCATCAGACTGTCTGTTTTGCCTCATAAGGTGGAGTAGGCGTCTCAAATTGTCAAAAGATGATCTGCCCTTTACAAATCCCACCTGATCAGGGCCTACAATACAAGGAATTAAATTTTAAAGCCGCATAGCCAGAACTTTAGTGAAAATTTTATAGTCTACATTAGCTACATTACATTAGCTAACCAAGTGATAATCACTATGAGTACACCTTTTTCAAGACAGGCGCTAAGATATCAATGTACAGCTTGTAGTACTCAACAGGAAAACCGTCCAATCCGGGGGCCTTGCCTGACTGCATTGACTTAATGGCTTTCCTAACCTCCTCCTCTCTGATTGGAGCATCCAATTGCTCTACCTGTTCTGGTGGGAAACTCAGCAACTGAATCTTGGAAAACCACGTTTTCAATTTTTCAGGGCTAAAAACTGTATCGGATGTATAGAGATTGTTGTAAAACTCCATAAACACCTGGTTAATTTCCTTGGCTGAAGTAGCTATCTTTCCATTACTAGTTTTAATACCAGGAATTCTGCTTGCAGTCTCCTGCTTCTTCAGTTGTCTAGCCAAAAGTTTGCCAGCATTCTCTCCACTATCGTAAAAAGCTGGCCTTAAGTCTAAACATAGCATACTCAGCCTTCTTGCTGTATATACAATTTAGGCTATACTTTAATTCATACACCCGTTTCAGCCAGTCTTCACTAAAGTTTTCTGACAGATCTCTCTCTTTTTGTTTTATCTTATTCTCCAGCCTACTGATTGTCTCTCTATCTTGTTTCTTCCTTTTTGATGCTTCAGCAATGATTTTGCCTCTGATATATGCCTTTGAAGCCTCCCATACTGTGCCTATTTTTGGAGTAGAACCAATGTTAATCTGAAAGAAATCTGTGAGATCTTTTTTCCACGCAAATAGAGACACACAGTTCTACAGTTGTATGGTCAGTTAATACTTTGACACCTACTGTAGTATCCATTACTGATTCAGAAAAAACTCAGGATCATCCTCATTAGGAGCATATATTACACGTTAATTTTCTTTCCATTAATTACTGATTCAATACAGACAACCCTCCCCTCTTCATCCTTGAGCTCCTTTAGCAAAACAAACTGCAATTTCTTATGCACAAGTATTGCAACACCTCTTTTCTTACAATCAAATGAGCTATGGAAGACGTGTACTTGTTATTAAGGTGATTAATTACAAATGATAATTGCAGCCTATATTTGGCAAGTATTCTGAAAGTGGCTTAAGTTAGAAAAAAACAGAAACAAAAAGAGGTTTGTTCTCAAGCCAAATTGTCTCCCACAGTGATCAGCTAGCACTGATGCAGTACATATTAGCCCTAGTATGCTACTGAGACACTTGTCATCTCCCACATCTGCATCTGTATTAAGACAAGCAGCCTACCCACAGTCATTCAGCGTCTTCCGTCTTCTTGTCAAGGAATTGCAGCGCTTTCTTATGGTCTTCAAAAGTCATTTTCCTTCTCTTCCAAGTGAAGAAAAGTTTTGCTGGGTAGGCCAGTGTAAATCAGATGTCCATCACGTGAAGTTCTTCCGTATGTCAGTGAATTTTCTCCTCTTCTCAGCAGCAGCTTTTGTCGCGTCTGGAAAGAACAAGATCTTGGAGCCTCCCATTCCAGCGGTGTCTTGCTCTTGTATTTCCCCTTAACAGTGGCCAATCACTCAGTCCCTTTCCAGTAGCGAATGAAATCTAATAATGGCCGGTCACGGAGGTAAATCCTCCTCGGTCACGGGTGGCCCTGGTCGATAAACCCGCTGTAGCTCGTTGTCAGCTAGCTTCACTCCCAGAGCGTCATTTATGAGCTGCTTTGTTAGCTCCCTCAGATTTTCGCCTTCCCTTTTTTTAAATCCAACCCACTGCAAGTTCAGTTGTCTAACCCTGCTCTCTGCATTTTGGATTGCTCTTTCCATCTCCTCACAGTGCTTTGCTCTTTTCTGTAGCTCAGAGACAAGCCTGGCATTTTCAGTTTACAAGTCCATAATTCGGCTGTCTGCTTCATCCTGTCTTTCATATATGGCTGAAATGTCTAGTTAGTTTAGTTTTAGCTTGTGCTGTCTTAATGCTGGAAACATCCTCTTGCAGCCCTTTAAGTATACTGCTAACCTGAGCCATCTCCGGCATTTTTTTTTCCAAAGTTGCCTGAAGTCCTGTTAGAGCATCTGTTGTAGGGCTCGGCATGCCTGCAGAGCTGGATCCCGTCTTGGATGTAGCGCCACTATCCATGCTAGCATTGTTTATTCCATGCTTACCTGTTCTGTTCTTCAAAGAAGATGCCATGAGGGGAGAAAATAAACACGAAAAAGACACGCCTAAGCACTCGAACTTTGCTATACTTTACACGTCGTTTTAACATAAAAAAATGGGCTAAAACTATCGAATATACATGAAAATTAGGAGATTTTGACGTGAGGAAAGTTCTAGGCAACCATCACCCCAAGCGGTCCCACGTGACTCCTCCTGGTTTCTGGTCTTGTTTAAACGCTGAAGTCTAACCTCACCTCTGCTCCGCCTCCTCAGCTTCACTGCTGAGTCGGACCGGGACAAACGGGACTGGATGGAGGCGCTGCAGGAGGCCATTGCAGAGACTCTGTCGGATTACGAGGTGGCCGAGAAGATCTGGTCCAACCGATCCAACCGAATGTGTGCCGACTGCAAAGCCCTGAACCCTGACTGGGCCTCAATCAACCTGTGTGTGGTCATCTGCAAGAACTGTGCAGGTGACTGATGCTATGATAACAGATGCAGCCTGTCATACAGATTAATAAATTAATACAGATCAGTTCTGTTCCATCAGATTAAATCATCTGTATTCTGTGGTTAAACACCAGTGTATTTCAGTGGGTGTGTTTGTGAAACACCTAATGGGGCGTTCAGACCAAACGCGACAGACGCGAATACAATCGCTTCAGACGCTTAATTCGTGCCGCGCCAGACGCTCCATTCGCGCCGCGTGATCATTTTGGACTATTCGCTTCATTCGCGTCATTCGCTTCATTCGCGTCATTCGCGCTTGCCCGCTCATTTTTGAACCGGTATTTCTCAACCCGCTGTCTTTCCACGTCTATTATGGCTGATATCACCACCGTTGCTGCACTGTACCTGCTGTCCCAGAAACACCGGAAAACCACCCGCCGTCGTGTCTGGATTCATGAAGTCCTCCGGAGACACACGGAGTTGGGGGAATGTCACTGTCTCCTCCAGGAGCTCCGTCTGGATGACGACCGGTTCCATCGGTACCTCAGGCTGACCGGAGCCCAGTTCGAGGACCTGTTAGCTCGGGTTGGTGCCAGGATCTCCCGCCTGGACACCAACTACAGGCACTCCATCTCAGCTGCGGAGCGCCTGTCCATCTGTCTGAGGTGAGTTGCGGTGTCGTACAGCACTGGGTGCCCACACACAGCTACAACTAGCTTCTCCTCCATCGTTGCCAACCGTAAACAACCGTACGTGATGGAAGTGACGTCGTCGGCTTGAACTCGTCGCTGATTGGATGTCGCGGCGCGATGCCGCTTGAAAAGTTGGATATTTTCAACTTTATTCGCGCCGCGCCAGACGCTTCAGACGCTTCATTCGCGCCGCGCCAGACGCTCCAGACGCTTCATTCGCGCCGCGCCAGATGCTCCATTCGCGCCGCCGTCGCCTGAATCGCGTGTCATCGCGCCATTTACATTGATTTTCAATGTAGAGTTGCCGCTCCATTCGCGTCTATCGCGTTCAGTCTGAACGCCCCTTAAGAACACCTGTGTAGACATGAATCACTGCAGGTGAAACTGTCACAGTGCTGGTTCAACCACATTGTAGAATGTGCGCGTGCGTGCATGCGTGTGTGTGTGTGAGAGAGAGAGAGAGAGAGTGTGCGTATGTGTGTCTCACCTGAAACTGAACTCTTCTTGTTCAGGATCAAAGTTTCTGTTTCAGGAACAAAAAGTTGAAACAGGAAGTGACATCACATGGTCTGTTTTAGGCTCTGCTCTCTGTCTGGTTTTTTGGTTGACAGTTTTCACAGCAGAGTCAGATCTGGTGGGATTAAAAAGACATGAGCTCATTCAACAGGTTTTCTTACTGTGTGCGTGTGTGTGTGTGTGTGTGTGTGTGTTTCTCACCTGCAGGGCAGCACAGAGGTCTGGGGACGATGGTCTCGAAGGTTCAGAGTCTAAAACTGGACACCAGCGTGTGGAGCAATGAGATCGTCCAGGTGAGTACAGAACCCCAACAAAAACTTGCACCTGGACTAGGACTGTGACTAGTCTAAACACCTTTTCACTGGTGTTACATATCCTGTGTGATGACCTGTAGTGGTGCTCTGTGCTGATGTTGGTCCCAACACGAGGGTCAGGGTTGTTGTTCTGTCTGTCCCTTTCGAATGAACACAATATCTCAAGCACGCTAAGAGGGCATTTCTTTAAATGTGAATTAAACCACCTCTCCAGATTAGTCACCACCATTTAACACCAGTCTACATTAGATAACAGTCAACACCAGTCCACAGCAGTCCACATCAGTCCACACATGTCCACACTTGTCCACACCAGTCCACATCAGTCCATATCAGTCAATAGTCACCACCAGGCCACATCAGTCCACACCAGGCCACATCAGTCCACTTCAGTCCACAACAGTCCACCTGAACTGAATAATGAACTTCTCTGTCCATGCTGATGTAAGTCAGGAGAAGTTTTGTAGTTATTTACACCTTTTATCAAACTGAAGTCTTCACTGTAGCTCTGGGCTTAGTTAGCATAGCATCACGGCTTAGCACAGGACTTTGAACTCTGGTTGATGTAATGCACATGTGTTCAATTTATGCGTTTGTCCACTGTTTGAGTGTTATTGTGATCTCAGGTCAGGTTATCGGTAGTTTGCTTTCCTAGATGGCTAATTTGACGTTAGTCGAATGCTGCTTCACACAGACTCAGGGTCTCTGCATGCAACTAACCATCTTCTATAACCTGGCATCACGTCACACACACACACACACGCAGACACACACACATTCCTTGAGCCTGGAGCATATCACACCCATATGTAATCAGTGACCACCACTGTTTCTTTGTTCTGCCAGACACACACACACACACACACACACACACACACCTATATATAGTATAGCGACTATCCTGCCCTCCTGTAGTCACTCGGCATGGGAGTGGGAGACTGTATTTACGCTCTCAACAAACAATTGTCCATGCGCTTGTCCATATTCGGGTGAGATTCCCATTTATTAGACACACAGTATTATAACAAAGCATGACTGAACTAATGCAAAAATGAAACTTTTTGATGCTGCTGGAAAACAAAGGAGTGAGCTGGTCGAGTGAGCGGTAAAAAACACATGATCCTCCTATCCATACTCCCTGATTACCTACACCTGACTATAAAGAAAATGCTATACTGCCACCAGTGGAGACCTGATGAAACCCAAAAGACAGACAAATAAGTATTCCCTTATCCACCGCTTCCAAAACAGATCTGAAAGATATTGAACCTGCCTCCGTCTCCTCTTGATGTAAACATCATCCTTTAGAAAGATGCCAGGAGCAAGAGTGGGTTTACCTTTGAGCAAAAGGATATGATTTGGAGTGAGGGCTTCCAAGTCATTGACATCATCATAGACCTTGGTTAGGGGGCGGTCATTGAGAATAGCCTCCACTTCACACAGGATAGTATGCAGGTTTTCATCATTCAAAGATTGCTGTTAACCATCCTGATGAGTCGCTCCCACACACCGCCATGATGGGATGCGGCAGGGGTGTTGAACATCCAATCAATGCCACTCTGCAGGAAAGCGCCTTGAATCTTGCTGTGGTCTATGGCAGCTAAGGCTTCTCTTAACTCTCGCTCTGCTCTAACAAAGTTTGTGCCATTGTCTGACCTCAAACTAGACACTTGACCTCTGCGACACACAAATCTTCATATGTCATTAATACAAGAGTCCGTGTCTAGAGAATTTGCAATCTCCAAATGTAAGGCTCTGCTTGTCATGCAGGTGAATATTACTCCATAACTTTAGACCATAGCACCTCCTTTCTTGACCTCAATGGAACTGAAGTAGTCCACTCCTACACTGGTGAAAGGAGGCAGGTCTGGAATAATTATCTCCCTTCGCATGTCGGCCATTTTCTGCTCACTTGGCTGTCCTCGATACCATCGACAAACCACACATTCAGATATTATTTTTCGACAGACATAGTTAGCATTCGTGATCCAGTACTTTTGTCGCAGATGTAGATGTCACTGGTTTTCTTTACATCTGATCCTCCACTCCCCACTGAATTGATTTCTTCCATGAATGCTGCCCTGCTGACTGAAGCCAATAATGGCAGTCTCTGCTCTAGAGAGGTCACACCAACAAAGTGATTGACCTTCAATAACATCACTGGCCTTTCTCATCTCCTCTTCAACTGATTGCGTGGATGAGCCAGCAAAAGACTTACTGTCTCCTTCCTCTTTCTCATTAGCTCCAGGAGAATAGTTTTGAGCCTAAGGAACCAAGCAACTGAGGTCTTAAGCTTAGTCCACCCAGAAAAGTGATGAATAAGTTTTGTAATAGCATCCTCAGAGCCAGAGATGATGATGTTTGCCCATCAGTGGCGTTTTCTTGCAGAGGCCAAGGGAAGCCAGGCTTCCTCACTTTTTTCAGAATATAACCGTCATTTAATAAAAACACTTTTAACAGTTTACGTAATCCTTCTGTGTTGTGTCTGTCGTCTCCTCCTCGTCTCTCTTCATTAATTATTGAGCGTTCCATGATGTGTAAAACAGCGCCCCTCTAAATGTTACGTGGTGAATGAGCGTTGAAAACATGGTACTGCACTCTGTTCTCTGTGAGGAGGCCAAGCTGAGTTGGCCTCCCTTCGTGAAAAAAAAAGAATGATTGACCAATCAGGTGAGGCTTTTGGCATGACACTGCTCCCCTGTGATTGGTCAGTACAGTGTTAAGGGAAGCCACAAACTCGTTGGCATCACACCAATCAAATCACAGTATGTTAACGTCATTGAATGAAATGAGGGAGGTTGTTGTTTTGTGTCAATACTTGGTAAGCTAGCAAAAATATTAAGCGCAAGTATGGAGGGTGGAGATTTGGAGTATTTAGTTAAAAATAATTTTACTAAACTGCCTCTACAGCAGCAACTCCGAATTAAATCTGACGGCAGGCCAACACCAAAACTCCGTAGCTCCGTACTGAGATGAAGAAAAGTTTTCGGACTTTCAATGAGGAGAATTACGTCCGCACCAAGTGGCTAGCTGCTAGCGCCAAGCTTGGATTAACGAGGCTCTGGATTTGGCAAAAAGTCGGAGCACAAAGAAGCACAATGAGCAGGTGAAGAAAAACGGGATATTTTAATGACACTCATCGTTGCAGCCCTGTACCTTGCGCGCCAAGAGCAAGCGTTCAGGGGTCACTGAACAATGAGGCCACTGGCAGCGCAAACAGGGGCAATTTTGTGGAGTTGGTGCATACTTTTGTGGAGTTTGACACCGAGGTCTTCAAACTGCTGCAGCGTTTGCTCACGATTACGGCTACCAGTGCATCAGCAGAGCGCTCATTCTCCTGTCTAAAGAGGATCAAAACTGAGGAACACATGTGGACAGGACAGGCTTGTAAACTTGACCAAGATATCCATTGACTCTGTTGTTGTGGAGGACCTAAAAGCACCGATCACTTTGCCACCATGAGAGACAGGAGTATGGCCTTCCTCTACGAATAGGGTGAGGAAAACGCATTTTTTTTCTGTGCGCATCACAATGATGTGATTATAGTCCGTATTGTGTCTTGCTTGCTTTGATTAAGCAGCATGTGAGTCCACTGAACACTGCATGAAAAGTGGGATTTTCGGCCCCGTAAACGCCCGGAAATCTCCCTAATTTTCGGCAGTTAACAACAATTTACAGGCTGTGAACGTGGCGTTTGTCTGTGCCGAAAATTGTCGGAAATGAACCATGACGTCAGTGGAGCTCCCGGAGGTGCGAACGGCTCTAATTTGCATATGAATAGCAGTGAAACCACGCCTGGCCAGAGGATGTGTGGGCTGGCTTGAATATCCTCACTCAGTATTGGATGAAACCACTACTCATAAACAAGCAAAATCACTCGTGATTGGTCACCCTGGGTCATTATAAACGTAACCCCAGTGAGAATATATATATATTGATATATATATATATTTATATTTATTTTTGTAATATATATTTATATTAATTGTTCATTCATTTATATTTATGATATCATCAAGGGCATGAATGAGTTAATTGAGGAAAGGAACATTTGCCAGGAAGGTGTTGTTTATTCAAAGAAAGAGTTTTATTAGCACAAACACAAACACACAGCATGTACAAAGCATAATCTGCCCACAAAACGAACGGGAAGATCACAAGAGGCCCAAAATCCTACAGCACCGCGAAGTGTCTGTTTTTGCAGACGTCTGTGGTGCGCTGCCCTGTACTTCAGAATCGCCTCTCATGTGACAGCAGTGTGGTACAGAGCTCGGTGAGCTCCCGGCTGCGAAAGGACGGAGGTCGCACAATTCATCCAGACACCCCGCCATCTTGTGCCGTCTTCCTCCTCAGACATCAGGTCTATGGCGGCGCACTTCCAAAGGTCCACCTCATCCTCAGCTAGCACTCTGTCTCGCTTCCAGCAGCTGTAAAAACAATCAATAAAGACGATTAGTACTGCGCGATGCACTGCGTATGGATACAACACATCTATTATTTAATAGAATAATAGTCACATTGACCAAAAACGGACCTAATCTAATAAATCTTACCCTCTTTGTCCTCGATCGACTCCGAGCTGAACTCCTCACAGCGTCCGCCTGCGATGCAAGATCTGGTTGTTTGTTGTCCTGCGTACTGTCTCGTAATGTCTTACAGGCAGCTGGAAAACAATTAAAAAGACTGGTATGAATAAAGAAACGTAAGTCACAGCAAAATTAAACGAGGGAGAAAACAGTAACAGTTACTTACACACAATGGCGTCATTATCGGCATCGTGTAAATCTGGACTTGCAGACGTGGCTCCGAGCTAACAGGAGGTCGCGGCCTTGTTATGAGGCGAGGTTAGTCTGTGAAAACAAAATGCTCGAAGCGATAAACCTCCGTGTCCCTCTGCGGCAGTGAAGCTCCGTCGGCGACATTCTTTGTGGCGACCCGGCAAAGCTCCTCCCGTCCGCGTAGAGGTCCTCTCGACAATGGCCGGGCCGCTAGCCTAGCTCCTGCTAGCTAGCTTAGCTCCTGCTAGCTAACTTAGCCGAACTTGCTTCGTGTCCATTAAAACACAAACACTTCGACTGCGATGGAGAGTCCAACTCACAGCACGTCGTCCGACAACAGTTCACAAGTCGGTTAGTGATAAAACACGACACTGACGACACACACAGTCCACTGTCAGCGGCTCGACGCCATTAACTCGCCGCTCCTTCTTCCTCGTCACTCATGCTCCGGTCTACCCGGAAGTGTAAAAACTCTTACAGGTCATGAACTCTCACACGCAATAAGAATTACTTTTCAACTGCTTTTAAAACATTCAGAACCCATGAAATTATAGAAAGATTTTTTTTTTTTACATTTTAATATCTTGGTTATCTCATGCAAATTTTAACTTCTTAAAGGAGTCATCACCCGGTTTTTTACATATCCAGTCCCTCTTGGATCGCTTTGGATCATTTCTTAAAACTTATTAGAACAGGGGTGTCAAACTCATTTTCAGCCCGGGCCACATCAACATTATGGTTGCCCTTAAAGGGCCGGTTGTAACTGTAAGACTGTATGAATGTAACTACTCCGTAAAATATTGTAACAAATAAGTGTCTCTGCATTTAATTATTATTTATTCAACTGTACAAATATTGAACAAGCATTTACATAAATGTAAAAATATATTTAAGCACATTGCTCTGTAATTATAACTGGTCCCTTTAATTTATCAGGTTAAGAAACCCACCATTACTCCATCAATCACAGATCAAACTTTTCAAATTAATAACAAAGATAAGCCAAATATGATCACACACAAGTTATTACATCAACTTTGTTCAAAACGTTTTTGTCACTGTTGAGTGGGGCAGAACTATGGCACACAAATAATTCTGAGCTGCTAAAACACGTCTCACGTGTGTGGCATTTTAGAAAAACAAAAAGCAGAGAGCCTTGCAGAGGGTAATGAGAGATGGTTTTGATTACAGTAAACATTTGAACACATACACCTGTAAACACACTGAATATGTGGTTTAATTTGGCAGCTAACAGAGCACACGAAAAAGCACTGACAGACAGGAAAGTGGGCAACATTGTCCTGTTCCAACTGGGACCTCCACAGGTGCAGTTTTCACTGGAAAGCTGTGACCATGTCGGACTTCTGTGTGATGACTTCACTAATCCAACCAAGCCCGTTTTTCCTCCACACATTGCAGATGCACCATCGGTAGTTAACCCATCAACTTGTCCCACGGTAATTTAGTTTTACTCACGGACCTTTCCACCGTATCAAAAATGTTCCTGCCCGTCGTCGTCGTCCTATGCATGGCAGCTACATCCAAGAGCTCGTCACTGACAGTGAAGTCTGCCTTCACGCCTCTTATGAAAGTGGACAGATGCGCTTTATCCATGTTGTCCGCGAAAAAGCAGGTAACTGCGTGACTCTTCGGCCAGCTGTGTTGTCAGATTGTCTGCCAGTTCCTTAACTCGGTCTGCGATGGTGTTTCTTGACAAACTGATATTGTTAAAAGTCTGATTCTGGTCGGGGTACACCTGCTCACACACCTTTAGCTTGCAGCGCTTCACAAATGCGCCCTCCGAAAAACACTTGGACGCTCGGGTGATTTCTTCAGCCACAATAAAGCTAGCTTTCACTGCTGCATCACTTTTAGCGGTAGCTTTGGTGAACACATTCTGCTGCAGCTGCAGTCTGCCTTTTAATTTGTGGACAACTTCTCCATCACTTCTTAGAAATCCGCTTTAGTCAAACGCTGATATGGAAACACTGGGATCTCGCGGCAGGATGCGATCTTTTCGCGGGTCACACAATGCACGTCGGGTTATCGGGTCATCGACATGCATTGTGGGAGATGTAGTTTATGGTCACTGTACACTGTAAAGCAGTGTAGACTTATTTTAAGACAATTGTACACCTTTTAAGCTCTCGCGGGCCACATAAAATGACGTGGCGGGCCGGATTTGGCCCGCGGGCCTTGAGTTTGACACATATGTATTAGAAGAAAAAAAAATTAAAAAAAATCAAACATAGAGCTTGTTCTGACACTTTTTCATACCGCGACTTTCTCACGCGAGATTATGCGCGAGGTTTTGACCGGTCCGGATGTGCATTGTATTAATATGTAATGAGGCGCGCGTTGATTGGCCGCAGGAAGGACAGAGCCAGAATGGGGGGCGAGCCTGCATGCACACAGACTCCAAAACATAAACAGCCCCCTGTCATGGCGCACACACTAAATGACGAACCTTACGGAATTCAGGCATTTATGTACGAGCCGGAGTCGGAACCTGAACGGGAGAGTGAAGAGACAGAGACGGTGGAAGAGACACGTTTACAGCAGGACGTCTCTGAATGGTAAATTCTTTTTTTTTCCTTCTTACTTTTCACACTCGTGTTTTACATGTAAGACCTGAGTTTTAATGCTGGCGGTCACGATGTATGGCGTGAAAATGACAGAGAAATAGGCAGAAAAGTCTGGCTGAGGACGGCTGTGAGCCGATGCTTATGCAAGTAGCCTCCTGTGGTAACCCTGTTCGGAAAAAGAGCCAAAGCGAAAAAAATAAGCCACTTTCAAACTCCAGCTTTTCAGGCAAGTTTCAACAGAGGTCCAACACCAATATGCATGATTTAACGAGAGAAATTGCGATTTCTGGGTGATGACTCCTTAACAACTGGCGTTTTATCTTTAACTTGTTCCCAGGAGAGAGAGAGAGAGAGAGAGAGAGAGAGAGAGAGAGAGAGAGAGAGAGAGAGAAAAGAATAAATCATCTTTTTTACATAACATTGGCCATTGCTAATGACATACACAGTAATTAATCTAGCATACTTTCATTAAATAAATCAATTCAAGCTAAAATATAAGGGTCTATCATTAGGCTATACTGAGCCTGATCTATTTATACCAGAGATTTTCTTAAAATGAAGTTAACAACTTTTAGAAAAAGGTCACCTGGGGTAAAACTCCCCCTGCTACCCTGATTTACATTTGTATAGCTCACAGCATTTTCATTTACATGTTAAAGCCTCCCCTAGAATCAGGGGGAGGGGGGTCATTGGGGGACAACTGCCAAGCAAGGCCCACGTCAATTTCCGACAATTTACGTCAGTTTTTGGTGTTGCCTGTAAATTGCCGCGTGCAGTCGAAAACCTGAAATTCCACGTCAATCTACAGTGCCGCATACTGACGAAAATCCCACTTTTCATGCAGTGGAAGTTGTTGTTTATTGTTTTGTTTATGTGGAGAAAATGAGCACCACCGACAGCGGCCATGATGGGCCGGGCTGTCTGAATACATGCCCATGTCAGGTGTGCAGTTTACAGCCACTGGTACTGGGTTGTTGTGTTGCTGTATAATGAACATTTACATTTATTATTATGTATATAAACTGAAAAGTGAAAAGCATTTGTGTATCTCACATAGAGCTTACAAGTCGTGTTTGACGTGGACGTAAAACTTAACGGCTTCTGATTGAGTGTGTGAATGAATTTGCATCTTTCCAATATCAAATGTGTGCTGTGCATTAAGTAGCTGGTTGTGCTTTTGGGAGGGTGGTTGCATACATTAATGAGATGTTTATGAGGACTGTGTGTGTGCGTGCGAGTATGAGTGATTGACTGACTGAGACACAGAGAGAGAGAGCACGTCGGTGCTCAAAGTGTCGGTTAGATAACAAGCCTGTGTAAGTCCTGGTAAAATGATGCTGGGCGCTCTAATAGTTCATCCGACTACATGAAATAGCAACATATAAATTGCAACATACGATTTTTTGACCCCACCCCCATAAAACATTCACAGCTTAGAGGTTGTGTCTCACTTGGCTTCCTTGGAAATTTTCATCACGCCACGCCACTGTTGCCCATAGGTCCCTTTTGAACTCTGGATCCTCTTTCAAAATGGGCTGTGGAGCAAAAGGTTGTAGCCAATCTACTTCTGGCTTTTGAAGAAAGTCTAGACCCTCAATCCACCTTTTACATTCCAGGAATTTATCCACAGACAGACCACTGGATGCTTCGTCAGCAGGATTGCTCTTTGAGCTGATATACCTCCACTGAACCACATTTGTTGCTTCTCTTATAGAGGCCACTCTATTTGCCACAAAGGTGTGAAATCTTTTGGTCTCGCTATTGATGTACTTCATCAGAGTCCGACTGTCAGTCCAGAAGCAGGACTTCTCCAACTGCAATGACAGTTCTTTCCTGATCATGTTGTCAACTTTAACTGCAAGCACAGCAGCAGTAAGTTCAAGGCGAGGAATTGTTGTTTGTTTTAATGGTGCAACTCTAGCTTTTCCCAACATAAATGCAAGATGTATCCCTTTATCCTGGTTCTCCAACCTCAGGTAGGACACTGTGCCATAACCATGGTCGCTAGCATCTGCAAAGTGATGTGACTGTGCACGTAAGTCCTTTGGCTTGATGCATCGATCCACCTTAAACTCCACCACTTTCTCCAGGTCCATAACCATTGCTGTGAGAATGTGGGAGGTACAGGATCATCCCATGACATGTTTTTCCGGCACATTTCTTGCAACAGCATCTTTGGCAACAAGGTGAGTGGTGACAAAAATCCTAATGGGTCATAGATGGAACTGACAATTGAAAGAATACCTCCTCTGGTATGTGGTCTCTTTTCCACTGCAGGCTTGAATGTGAAATTGTCACTCTCAGCACACCAACTCAATCCAAGCGCTGTCTCCACTGGCAAGTTGTCCTGTTGCAAGTGCAGCTGCCTAATTATTTTGGACCGCTTTACCTCCGGAATAGATGACAACACCTTTCGACTATTGCTGGTCCACTTTACCAGCTAAAAAATCCTCCCTTTGCACAAATGTCAGCCAGATCACCAACCAATGACAGTGCATCCTCTTCTGTGGGCAGGGATTTCAAACAATCGTCCACATAAAAGTTGTTGTATATAGTGTCAGTCACCTCCACGTTGAAGTCATCCTTATTGTCCGTTGCAGGGCGTGTGAGCGGAGCGAGTGGGGAGCGGAGCGTGCGAAATATAGTCGGAGCACAGAGCAGGTTTTAATCCAAAGGCCAGAGCGATGGTTCCGTCTCGCTCCAGTTCCGTTCCGATACCGCTCTCCACGAGTCTAGGGCATGCACAAGTCCACACAGACTCACGTGTGCCTTCAAGGGTTAGCCTACATCAGAGGTCATTCGTTGAGAGATGGAGTTTGTAAAATAAGATTTCGAAAAGCAAGCAGACAGGTCATATAGGTGCAATGTCAGGAATTGCTCCCTCTTTTAAATTTAAGCGAGCGTGGAGCGATTTCACCGGAGCTGAATGAAATTTTAGGTGAGCAGAGAGCGGTCTTTGAGCGGAGCTGTCTGGTATAACTTTGAGCAATGGAGCGAAGGAGCGAACACCCACGTAAGCGGGGAGCGGAAATTCTAGCTGCTCAGCTCCGCTCACATGCTCAGGTCCATTGTAGTCCTCCCCAAAGCATAATTAGCAACACTTGGTGATGAAACTTCTCCAAAAACATGCACTCTCATTCTGTGTTCCACTGGACTCTGTGACGTGTCTCCTTTCAGCCACCAGAGGAAGCGAAGAAAATCCACATGCTTCTCTGACACCCTCACCTGGTGGTACATAGCTTGGATATCAGTCATCAGAGCAATGTTCTCCTGTCTGAATGGTGTTAAGACACCAAAGAGAGAGTTTGTGAGGTCAAGACCTTGCAAAAGCTGACAGTTTAAAGAGGTTCCCTTAAATCCTGCTCCACAATCAAAGACCACTGGTTTTCTTCTTTGGGTGATAGACTCCGTGATGAGGGAGATACCACACTCTACCCTATCTACCTTCCAGCTGGTCTTGAGGAACCAGCCAGGGGCGAAAATCCCATTTCATAGTTGGGGGGGGGGGGGGGACAATAAACAGTAACATTTTAGAGAATAATTCCAGGGGGGGGGGGGGGAACGAATAAAAGTTGTAGCCTGTCTTTTATACAGCATCTTTTACCGCAATTTGACGCTTTAGTCTCTCTATCTCTCCAACAGGCAGGCAGAAGACCTTTCTTAGCACTGGCTGAGTCCACCTGCACATGTCTAGATTTAAAACAAAATGATTGAAATCAAATTAACATGTACACATGCAATGTATGTCTTGGACACTCGGGTGAAGAGAGGGGCTGAGCTGTCAACTGATCTCCACCTGGTGGTGAGTCGGATCCGCTGGCAGGGGAGGAAGCTGGACTGACCTGGCAGACCCAAACGCATTGTGAGGGTCTGCTTGGAACGTCTGGCGGAACCCTCTGTCAGGGAGGTCTTCAACTCCCACCTCCGGGAGAGCTTTGTCCAGATTCCAAGGGAGGGTAGGGACATTGAGTCCGAACGGACCATGTTCTCCACTTCCATTGTTGATGTGGCTGTCCGGAGCTGTGGCCGTAAGGTCTCCGGTGCCTGTCATGGTGGCAATCCCCGAACCCGGTGGTGGACTCCAGAAGTAAGGAATGCTGTCAAGCTGAAGAAGGAGTCCTATCGAGCCTGGTTGGCTCGGGGACTCCTGAGGCAGCTGACGGGTACCGGCAGGCCAAGCGTGTGGCAGCACGGGCGGTCGCGGAAGCAAAAACTCAGGTCTGGGAAAAGTTCGGGGAGGCCATGGAGGAGGACTATCGGTCGGCCTCGAAGAAATTCTGGCAAACCATCCGGCGCCTCAGGAGGGGGAAGCAGTCCTCCGCCAACACTGTTTACAGTGGAGGTGGGGAGCTGTTGACCTCGACTGGGTACATTGTCGGGCGGTGGAAGGAATACTTCGAGGATCTCCTCAATCCCACTGACACGCCTTCCATGGAGGAAGCAGAGGCCGGGCGCTCAGAGGTTGACTCGTTCATCACTCAGGCCGAAGACACTGAGGTAGTTCGGAAGCTCCTCAGTGCCAAGGCACCGGGGGTGGATGAGATCCGTCCTGAGTACCTCAAGTCTCTGGATGTTGTGGGGCTGTCTTGGGTGACACGCCTCTGCAGCATCATGTAGCAGTCGGGGACAGTGCCTCTGGACTGGCAGACCGGGGTGGTGGTCCCCCTATTCAAAAAGGGGGACCGGAGGGTGTGTTCCAACTATCGGGGGATCACACTCCTCAGCCTCCCTGGGAAAGTCTATTCCAGGGTACTGGAGAGGAGAATTAGGCCAATAGTCGAAACCTCGGATTCAGGAGGAACAATGCGGTTTTCATCCAGGCCGTGGAACACTGGACCAGCTCTATACCCTCCGCAGGGTGCTTGAGGGTTCATGGGAGTTTGCCCAACCAGTCCACATGTGTTTTATGGACTTGGAGAAAGCATTCAACCATGTCCCTTGTGGCATTCTGTGGGAGGTGCTCCAGGAGTACGGGGTCGGAGGCCCTCTATTAAGGGTTGTACGGTCCCTGTACGACCGGAGCAGGAGCCTGGTTCGCATTGCCGGCAGTAAGTCAGACCTGTTCCCAGTGCATGTTGGACACGGGCCGGAGGGGATCTGGTTCGGGAGCCACTGGATCTCATCTCTGCTTTTCGCAGATGATGTGGTCTTGTTGGCTCCTTCGAGCCAGGACCTCCAGCATGTCCTGGGGCGGTTTGCAGCCGAGTGTGAAGCAGCTGGGATGAGAATCAGCACCTCCAAGTCCGAGGCCATGGTTCTCGACCGGAAAAAGGTGGCTTGCTCCCTCCGGGTTGGGGGAAAGCTCCTGCCTCAAGTGGAGGAGTTTAAGTATCTTGGGGTCTTGTTCACGAGTGAGGGAAGGATGGAGCGTGAGATTGATAGGCGGATCGGTGCAGCGGCCGCAGTAATGCGGTCGTTGTATCGGTCTGTCGTGGTGAAGAGAGAGCTGAGCCGAAAGGCGAAGCTCTTGATTTACCGGTCAGTCTACTAGGGGTGCTGAAAAAAATCAATTATTGATTAATCGCGATTATAATATTGACGAATATGATTCGATTATTAAATTTCCAAAAATCAATTTAAATTTTATTTTTATTTTTTTTGAAATAGTAATACAAACTGGAGTCCTCCTCTTACTGGCTTCCGCTACATGGTCCACAGTCTGGAGCCAAGATATGTTATTCTATCCCGGAGCCTTTTCACACTTAAATCGATTCCAAATCTTTACAGGGAGACAAACCTTTCCGTGCAAGTGTCCCTCAACTCTGCTCACAGGGTAGCAATAACCTGCGATGCCTGGACATCCAGAGCTACAGTCTCATATGTGACCGTTACAGCTCATTATGTCAGCAGTTAATGAAAGCTAATGTCCTACATACTTCAGACGAAAGCTATGGATGATAGCCACACAAGCGCAAATATGTGTGAGTTTCTCAAAGCAATTGCAGACGAGTGGGAAATAGAGAAACACGCCCTGGTTCTCGTCACCAACAATGCTTCTAACATGAGTCCTGCTACTGAGCTTGGCAGCTTTCTTATAACAGTGAAACACTACATTTAAAACAAATTAAAAAATAATTATTTTGATATTACAGTTACACTATACAATATTGAAGGTGCTGTGAGGTGTTACTCAAAAGATAAGTAAAATAATTCAGCAGCTGACTGATGTTAAATGGAAGATCAATAGTCGTTAATAATTGAAAATCAAATCGATAATCGTTAAGCATCGAAAATCGATTTGTATTTGAATCGAGACTTCAATAATCGGAATCTAATCAAATCGGGAAATTGGGCCTATTAACCACCCCTACAATCTACATTCCTACCCTCACCTATGGCCATGAACTTTGGGTCATGACCGAAAGAATAAGATCCCGGATACAAGCGGCCGAAATGAGTTTCCTCCGCAGGGTGGCAGGGCGCTCCCTTAGAGATAGGGTGAGGAGCTCTGTCACCCGGGAGGAGCTCGGAGTAGAGCCGCTGCTCCTCCACATCGAGAGGAGCCAGCTGAGCTGGCTCGGGCATCTGTTTCGGATGCCCCGGGACACCTTCCTCTGGAGGTGTTCCTGGCATGTCCCGCCGGGAGGAGACCCAGAGGAAGACCCAGGACACGCTGGAGTGACTATGTCACTCGGCTCGCCTGGGAATGCCTTGGGATTCTCGCAGAGGAGCTGGAGGAAGTGTCCGGGGAGAGGGAAGTCTGGGTGTCCCTGCTCAGGCAGCTGCCCCCGCGACCCAGCCCCGGATAACGCGGAAGAAGATGGATGGATGGATGGCTGGACATGCAATGAATAAACTAATTATCAGGCAAACATCTAAGTTTGTTTTTTCAGATTTCTCATAATCAGATAACTGCCTTTTTCCAGATGAAAGATATCAGATTATGCTATTCTCTCTCTCTCTCTCTCTCTCTCTCTCTCTCTCTCTCTCTCTCTCTCTCTCTCTCTCTCGCAGCATTGCACTCTTGCACTGTCAGCATGTTCAAATCAAATGTTTTAAGAAATGTTATCAAAAGTAATGATAATTACAATAATTGCATTATACCATATTAATCCTTACCCTACCTGTATACAAGTTCTTGTTTATTCACCCAGCAATACAAAACAATGGTATTAGGTGGAAGGTGGCAAGACAATTAACTCTGGATAACTGGATAAAAACTTTTCTGGAAATAAATCTAAAATGTCAGTAATATCTGATTCTGACATTTATATCCAGACAGTCTTTTAGAATGACAAAAATAATTACTACTGTTCTTGTCCTGTCCTGTCCTCTCCCTCTCCTCTCCTCTCTGTCTGTGACTATCACTATCTGTAGCTTTTAACTTAGCTTAACAGCACACGTAATTGAGTAGGCTTTTGAACAATGCAGGATAAATATTGCAGACAGCCTGGACCTGGCGCTTTTTGTAAATGGGATGTGTGTTGTTGTAACTTATGTTACTATGTCTGTGTGGTATACACAACTCTTACCCCGCGAAGCACGGTGTGAGTAGCAGGCTCCATCGACAGGCTGCTGCAGCTGCTAGCTCCACCCGTTGGAAAGAGTGGGGGGGGGGACTAAATATTTAAAGATGTAAATAGCACATTATTACACACTTATAATGAGCACCGCTTACATTGTGCTTTCAATAAATGCTACTGCATTGTTCAAAAATGATTAATTTTGTCCCAAATTATTCTAGGGGGGGGACATGTCCCCCCAGGGATTTCTGCCTATGGAACCACCTCTGCATATCCCCTATCCACCATCTCAGTGAGAAACGCTGTGTACTCCTCCTGATAGATCTTATTCCTTTCAAACTTCCTCTTGAGACTTTGAATACGTTGCTCAGCTATGCACCTGTTGTTCGGCATGGTGATGTCATCCACTTTAAAGGGCAAGTCTATGCAATAATGACCTTCCTGCCTGCAAAATGACTTGTCCGTGATCTCCATAAATCTCAGATCCTTCCTTGACATCTCATGCTTTTCTTCCATGATTTTTTCACTGAAGTCCAGGTTATACTGAGAGACCAACAGCTCCTCCAGTCTGACAATGGATATCTTATTGGCATATACTGTATAGTCGAGCAGCTTCTCTGACAACCATTGTTGCCCCTCAAAGATCCCTTGATGACCCACCCCAATAGGGTCTTCACAGCGTAAGGTCCATCACCTTTGCTGTTGATTATTTCCCATGGCTCCATGAGTTTTGGTGCATTAGTCCCAATCAAGATTTCAACATCAGCTTCCAATTCTGGGATCTTAATATCTTCCAGGTGTTCCCATCTTTCAATATCTCGCTAAGTTGGAATGGTGGTCTGTGACACAGGGATTGTTTCTTGTGTGAATGTCTCTGGGAGCTCCACAAATTGGTTACTATCCAGCCTTGACACCTCCAGTCCTGTAAGAATCTGGCCCCAGTACAACAAACTGTTTGCAGAGAGACAAGTGCACTACTCACTGGTGTTTCTTGAGGTTTGTTGCCTTTGTCCTTATTATGGATATGCAGAATAGTTGGGTGCTTCAGATTGCATTCATCACATGATAGACGACTTCTGCATTCCTTGTTCTTGTGGCCAACCTTCAAACATCCAAAAGAGATTCCTTTATCTTTCAGAAAGAGAGTTACGAATGTAACTACGGTTCTATGAATTCTGGATGACCGCCAGAGGGCGGTGCTTCAGCACTGGATGACTCATGCCAACAAGGTCACGAGGAATGCTTACCGCATTAAGGCATGGAAGCTGTTGATTGGACAGCCGTCGCCACAGCATGTTGAGCAGCCACATTGACGCGATAGTAGCGAGCAAAGGTACATGAGGATTCCCAGGTTGCTGCAGCACAGATGTCCTGCAGAGAGACCCCCTTCAAGGCTGCCCATGATGTGGACACACTACGAGTAGAGTGGCACCGAACGTTACTAGGCGCAGGTAGGCCCTGCGACCTATAAGCATGTAAAATCACCTTGTCAATCCACTAAGAAAGCCTCTGTTTTGACAGAGGTTGACCTTTCCCATAACCCCCATAACAAACAAACAGTTTGTCAGATTTATGAAAAGGGGCTGTAGCAGCCACATATGCCTTGAGAGTCCGAACAAGGCAAAGCTGCTCTGACAGCTCTGACAGCTCTGTTGCTTGCTGCGACGAGCTTGGTGGACTGAATGCTGCCAACTCAATTGCCTGGTTTACATGTGAGGAAGGCCCCCTCTTTGGCAGGAAGGAGGGGTTGGGTAGGAGAGGATATGTTCCCACCTGTGTTGAGTGCTCCATCTGCCATTGATGGTCCTGTGCTGCCAGACTGCACCCCAACCTAACAGAGAGGCATCTGTCTCCACAACTTCTCGGCGGGCAGGGATCACTCCTAGGGGAACCCCCCCGACCAGATACCCCCTCCTCCTCCAAGGCTTCAGGGCTTGACAGCAAGGGCTGGATACCCTGACGTTCCTGCCTCTGTGCCACCTGGGAAACAAGTGAAGTGTGTTGACCCAGATTTGAAGGGGCCGTAAGGAAAGGAGAACTAGCGGGATCACCATGGATGCTGCTGTCAGCATACCCAGCAGTTTGAGAAAGAGGCCGTATCTCAATACTCTGCCTTTCTGGAAGCAACCTATAAGTTGCACAATGTTCTCCACCCTTTTCCGAGAAAGGAAGGCTCTCATTAACAGTGAGTCGACAATGCGAGCCCCTTGTGGCGGAGTCACCACTGGGAACTGGTCCCCTACTGTCAGGCTGCAGATTGAGCAGAAGCTCCTTAATCTGGGCCATACAAGAGTTACAGACAGGCAAGCTCAACATGTCATTAAGTGGGACAATTTCTAGAAAAGGCGAACGAAAGAATAATGCAGTCAATACTATGCTACACAATTATCAAGGCAGTCACAGCGGAAACACTGTGCTGCCCACCAGACAACAATAAGGTTCAAACGCGTCCGTACCGGAGCGTGCCTCGAGAGAAAAAAAGAGTCGAGAGTCAGTGCACTCAGCCCTGCCCGACAACTTAAATTAAGATTCCTGACTGCCCAGCCTAATGGCGTGCTTACTGCCGCTACAACCCACCGGAAACAGAGAGTCAAGCAATGTAGCGTGTAACATAACAGGCGGCGAAAACACTGTGTTCAAAACAAATACTAGCCCGGCGAGCCGCCGGCTCTTAGCCCCGGCTAACGGCTAACCACTAAAGCAACTTAGCTTACTTACCTGTCTGCAGTAATTCAGTATGAATCGTGATGGCGAGATCACCGCTGCTCGTCCGAAGAACAGAATTGCCGTAGTCTCTGGTAGACGAAATAACCGAAGCACCAACCCTCAGGTTACGAGACTACCAGTGGCGAGCCAATTGACCTGCTATCAGATTTTTCCTCAATCGCGAGAAGATAGAAGGAACGGATTGCGTGATGACGTGGGGGTTTTATACTGGGGCGTGCGCCCTACGTCATCACACGGTCACAGGTGACTTTGTTTGTATAATAACTCGACCTGCACATATGCGAGATGGAGATATCCAGTAATGAAGCACCGCCCTCTGGCGGTCAGGAAGAATGAAATAGAAACTCAATTTTCTCCCTTTGAGGAATTTTCCTCAGTTGTGAACATTTGGATAGCAGTTGTGGTTATTTACAATAAGGACAGACTTCTGATGACAGCTCATTAGGTTTTATGGGCTGCCTTTGCATCTTGTACACTGTTAGCTGTAATGGTTGTTGCAAAGCTGCTTCCTTTGATGCCGCTCCTGGTTAGCGGCTTGCTCCTGTTAACAGGCTTTGTTGATGTACTTGGACATGGATCTGAAATATCACCAAAGAGTGGATGAGATAAGATCTTGACTCTATTCTCCAGAAAGTTCACAATATCAGGAAATGTGGCTCTGTAGCCTCGCCGTTCTTGAATGTCACAGGCTGCAGACCTCCATCTTTCTCTTAGTTTGTATGGCCACTTCATCATGAAATTCCGCATGTTTGATGGGATATTCAATTCCTCCATGTACTGTATCTCAGTCATAGCATTGCAGCATCCTCTGAGGTAAAGCGCAAATTCATTCAGCGCCTGAACATCTTCTGCCCTAACAACAGGCCATGCAAATATTTTGTCCATTTAGGCTATCTGGTATTCGTCACCAAAGTGTTCTTTCAAAAGGCTTTTTGCTCTTTGATAACCTTGTTGTGGGGTCATATGAAGACAACTTCTCACCAGTTCTCTGGGCTGCCCCCTGGTGTATTGCTCTAGAAAATACAGTCTTGATAACTGCTGGTCCTCTCTTCAACACAATGTTCAAAAGTCCAAATGAAGTACATTGCAATGGATCATCATCAACAACTGTTATTTCTCTTTGTGGCAAAGTAGCTGACATTTGTTGTTGTGCAAGCATTGTGGTGATTTAATTTTGCTTTTTCATGATTCCACAAGTGACATTGTGCTCAGCTACATTATGCTGAAACCTGTACAGATGTTGTTCCTTTGCAGCTAATTGCTGCTTTATTGTGGTTGTATGGAACATTTCAGTGTTTGGTTCCAACTGTGACCTGAGTGATTTATCCATTCATATTGAGGTGCCATATTGGATTTGGTCCTGTGGTTGTGTTTGCACTTTCACTTTTGGTCGCACATCTTGCTTGGAAGAGACAGGTGGCACTGTTGGGCTTTGATCCAAAGACAGAATTTTTGCTTTTGGCACAAATTCATTTGCATTTGGGTTGAATTCCAGTTTTTTCTCTTTAAGTCCTTTGCTCACATAAGAGTTCATTCCATTTAAACTGGACTTTCCTCCGAAATCACTGCATTCCAGCAGCAGCAGCAGCTATTTGTGCATCAATGTCCAGCTGCTCTTTAGCTTTCCTCAGTATGTCACTTTCCTGTCTGAGTTTCTCCTCTTGTGCCTCAAGTTCATGTCTCATTTGCAGAGCAGCAGCTTTCTCCATTAAAGCTGCTTTCTCAGCCTTTGCCTTTAAGCGTGCAGATGAAGTACTTGACATGGCTGATCTAGAATGGCTTAACCTTTTACTTGGCACATTAGACAGACTGTCCTCAGGGTTAGGGTTATTTTTATCAACATGATCATCATCATCATCAACATCATTTTCATCATTTTCATCATTTTCATCAACATCATTATCATGTGAGATTCCATTATCTTTTAACCATGTTGATATTTCTTCAACAAACACATCATTGTTCCTGCTTTATCTGGTCCTCGTCTGGGATAAAAAACTGAGTGAGAAATGTGTTATGAAGCTCAGCAGCTTTTTGACATAGTTGTTTGACCTTTTTAGATTATGTTGAACAGAATGGACATTTTCCTTAGACACCAAGAGTGTTTTGATTTTTGTCTTTAATTTGCTTGCCTGTGCAAAATGGTTTCTCCTTTACTTTTGGAGCCGTTGAATCATAATCATGATTCCTTTAAAGGTAGGTTTCCTTGTTCTTTTCTCCGCGACATCACTTCTCACAGTTGAGTCTGTTTCAGCATTAACACATTGCGTTTCATTTTCAACCAGATCGTATTGACGCTTTAAAGAGAAGCCTGCGCACCTTTGTCCACACGACACAATCACAGTCACACGACAAGTTGAAAGATAATCTCTTTCCTCCAGTTTCCTTGAATGCACACGTAATCAAAATGAATAAAGTCTTGCATAAGAAACATCGACATCAGAGCGGCCGACTGCAGTATCAGTGCAATGCTGTTCTAAACGAGCAATACAAGCATCTGTACTGACCGGACCTCCAGGTGTTAGTCGGTGCCCATAAACTTTTCCTTTCTTTTGGGATGATGATGATGTGGCTGCGTCCCAAGATGTTGTCCAAGAAGCTCCAAGTCTCCAGGTGAGATCGGGTTTTAACTTGTATAGCAACTATCCTGCCCTCCTGTAGTCACTTGGCATGGGAGTGGGAGAGTGTTTTTAAGCGCTCAACAAACAATTGTCCATGCGCTTGTCCATGTTCGGGTGAGGTTCCCATTTGTTAGACAAAAAGTATTATAACTTTGACTGAACTAATGCAAAAATGAAACTGATAAAGTGATGCTGCTGGAAAACAAATGAGTAAGCTGGTTGAGCGAGCAGTGAAAACCACATGATCCTCCACCCCATACTCCCTGATTACCTACACCTGTGAATATAAAGAAAATGCTATACTGCCACCAGTGGAGATCTGACGAAACCCAAAAGACAGACAAATAAACAGATGTGGCTCCTACATATAGTACATGTTAATTAGATTGTGTGTTTTCCTCTTTGTGTTGAATGAAGACTTTTCAACCGTCTTGCCGTCTCTTTATGTCTATATTGTACAAGAGGGAATGTTGCCAGCCTCTACACTGTCAAGAACTCCACATTCCTTCAACCATTACAGCTGTTATGGTAAATTGTAGTTAAGTTAATTATTAAACAGAGTCATAAAAAGTTAAGTACTTTTTTATGGTCTTTTATGAGACCAATTTAGTACATTTGCAATGTTTTCCCTTCTTCAAGGGTGGTGCCCCGAGGTGATCTAATGTACATTGGATCATATTATTTATCATAATGAATCATTATCATGATATTCATGAATCATTGTTGATAGCCACATTTAACCTAAAACTCCCTGTTAATGTTGCATTAACACTACTTAACTGTTATGCAAAGCCCAACACGAGAAAATCAAAATGTCTCCATGCATGAGATTTCTGAAGTTTTAACCTTCACGATGACGAGTTTTGCCTCTCGTCCTCCGTCATCAGCTGAATAACAGATGAACACATAAAGGATTGCTGTAAAGACAAAAACAGCCTCTGTGAAGTTCAAAGCATTGAATCATCATCACGCAACAGAACAAACAGACAGAAGGTCTAAAGGCACCATGTTAATTGATGTGACTGAACTCAGCTGGAACCCAGACATCATTTCGAAGTTCTTTGCCTGTTAGGACCCATTGGGACCCGTTGGGACTCAGTGGGACCTTTTGGGACCCAGTGGGACCTGTCGCGACCTGTCGGGACCTGTCGGGACCCAGTAGGACCTGTTGGGACCCAGTGAGACCTGTTGGGACCGAGTGGGACCTGTTGGGACCTTTTCAGTTTTGTATCCATGTTCTAACCTGTTGACCTGAATCCTGTGATTTTGTGTTGATTGATTTGTATTTGTTTGTTTGTGTGTGTGCATCAGCTATTCATCATGCTGGGGAACGACCGGTCCAATGATTTCTGGGCGTCTCGTCTCTCTGTATCAGAGGAGCTGGACTGTGACTCGTTACCGGAGCAGAGGAGGGACTTCATCACTCAGAAGTACAGAGAGGGTCGATGGCGTCTCCCTCATCCTGCGTTCAGCAGCCAGGAGGAGCTGCTTAAGGTCCGTACCTTCCGCTGACTCTAGACCAACACACTGACTCCAGACCACTACACTGACAACAGACCTCATGTCTCTCTCTCTCTCTCTCTCTCTCTCACTCTCTCTCTCTCTCTTTCTCTTTCTCTCTCTCTCTCTTCATTAAATTTTTTTTTTCAATTCAAAGGAGCTTTATTGGCATGAAAGTTTCAAAAAATAACAATATTGTTATAACAATATTGCCAAAGCATCTTGTCCAAACATTTGGACATTATCAAAATCTTAACACACACACTCACACAACATCAAGATTGATTTACATTAATTTACATTTACATTGATTATATATACAGTGTGTGTGTGTATGTGTGTGTGTGTGTGTGTGTGTGTGTGTGTGTGCGCGCGTGTGTGTGGGTCACTCACTGTCCCTCAGGTTGTGGCATGCTGATATTTATTACACGGCTCTTCTTAATGCTGTAGAATGCTCCATCCACTTGAATGGGCCTACCAAACGTTCGGCAATTATTTTCGTATAATTGACTGCTGCTAAGCATATTTGACCATCGTCAACGAAAGTGGCCTTTCTTCCTCTGATTCACATATTTCACAGCACTCCACGCTCAAAAAATCTTTGCTCCGCAATTAGTCCGGTCACTTATCACCCCGTGATTGGTGTTTGGAGAGCAGTATTGTTGTGAGGCTGGTCAGACTGTGTCTGAGAGGGGGCAGTTAGCCTCAGTACCAACTGATGACATAGGGGACTCTTTTCTGGGCTCAGCTCTTGAGTTTGGAGGGCTTTGGAGTGGAGGGTGTCTCGGGGGCTGGGCTCCAGGTGGTTAAAAATGTTGAGCGTTCTCTTTTGAATGTTAATTATCAGTGGGTATCTGCCTAATTCTGCTCTACATGCGTTTGTTGGTGTGTTTCTGTGTACGTTTAAGAATTCTGCATGTAAAGATTCTGTTGGATGTTTGTTCCAGCAAGTATAGCTCTGATGACTGAGTGGACCCCATACTTCACTACCATACAGCGCAATGGGCTGGATGACACTGTCAAATATTTTAAGACAGATTTTGACTGTAATTTGGAAATTATAAAATTTTCTCTTGATGGCATATAGGGCTCTTCCAGCTTTTTCTTTTAGTGCATTCACTGCCACGTTGAAGCTCCCTGATGCTGTAATGGTTTTACCAAGTTAGGTATAACTCATGCTATGTTCAATTATATGATTATTTATGGTAAATTGGTGTTTGTTCTCCTGACATCTTGGGCATTTTTGAAAGATCATGACATTAGTTTTCTTCATATTTACTGCCAGGGCCCAGTTCTGACAGTACTTTTCTACTATGTCCAGCTGTTGCTGTAGTCCTTGTTCAGTAGGAGACAGCAGAACAAGGTCATCAGCATAAGACAGAGACTTCACCTCTCTATCTAGGAGGGAGAGGCCAGGAGCAGTGCATTGATCCAGCTCAACAGCAAGTTCATTTATATACACATTAAATAGAGTCGGACTTAACCCTCATGTTGTTTTAGTTTCATGTTAAACAATTTTGTGTTCCCGGTCAAAAATGACCGGTCCATTTAAACTCATCATAAAAACTGTATAATACATATATTATCACAACTTGTTGTGTTAGATCTTTTTATCAACTTCAGTTCTTGTGAACATTACAAGTTTTGACCTTCTATTTGTTATTTATGGCCTGTATACCTCACTGATCTGAGCGTATACATCTTGAATTCGAGTTCTAAAAAGCATCATTTCTGGATTATTTTGACTATAAAAAATAATCAGATGAAACATAGTATATTGTTAATCACAGAGTCAAAGTTACCAAGGACATTTGTTTTCAAACCATTTAATTTTTTTATACAGTCACATAAAGTAACACTAGTCGTGTTCCCGGTCAAAGGGTTAGGTGGGTCTCAGGTGGGGATGAAGACCAGGATAAGTTCCCATTCTTTGACCTGAATGTGACAGCAGCCTCAGCATGGCCATCCTCTTCATCACTGGATTCCTCCTCATCAGTTAATTATTGGTCTGGATTATATTCTGTGTCGTCTTCATCTTCTGACACTTCCTCCTCTAATCCATCCTCACTGTCAGTTTCCTGGCCTCTCTCCTCCTCACCAGTGTGGTGATCACATATGTAATCAATAGCCTCACTTATGGTATATCGACGTGCCATGGTGCTGCCACACAATGAATTGTGAGCAAAGCCTCAAAAAAGCATTTATATAGGCTACCAAAGCTGCGAGAAAAGTTCAATATTATTGAAACAATGTTCCAACAACTTTCTGAGAACGGGTGTTGTTCCCGCGGGAGAGAGACTCTACTGGGCTAAGGTTCCCGTGGTGGTTGCCTGGGAACCAAGGTGTGTGTGTGTGTGTGTGTGTGTGCGCGCGCATGTGTGTGTGTGTCCATATGACAAGTGAGGATGTACCTGAGATCAGTTTTTTACACTAATTGTAGTCTCCCCCATTCATTTCTAATGACTGGTCATTTTTGACCGGGAACACCAAGAGTGTACAAAAGTTGAATAAAATACACAAAATTGTATGCAAATAAATACTATTTACTTTGTGTGTTGAAATCCTCTTTGTGGACAAAGTCATGGACTCTTAGGTCAGTCTGATCAAATTAAATACATTTTTCAGAGATAAAACTTTTAAATTGGACAGATTTGACCGGAACACAACATAAGGGTTAACTTGTGTCAGGCCTGGACTAAAAGGAGGACTCAGATGCAGGGCAGAATCAAAATTCAACAGGCTTTTATTCTGAAATTTCCGGCAACAAGACAGAGTGATAACCAAAAAAGGCTATTAAACCTGAACCTGACTAAACCTGCAAGGTGAGAAGGAAAACAAAAGGAAAAAGGAGAAAACAAAACCACACCAATGGTGGGATCTCAACGAGAACCGGAGAAAACAAAACTAATACTGACTAATCTCAATCTTAATAAATTACAACAGAAAACACTCTCAAGGAGGAAAACATGGCTATAAAAAACTGAATAAACTAGAAATACAAGAGAACTCCAAAATGGAGGAAAACAAAAGGCTGAACTGAAAACTGTGAGCTGAGCTACACTATCAAAAGGTTACAACAAAAAATCACTCTACTCGAGGCACAACAAATGACAGAAAAAAAACACCAATGAATTTCAAAACTTTCAAGACAAGGCAGATACTTAACAAGATGAGGCTGTGACAAAGGGCTTAGGTGAACGACAGACAAAACACTTTGGCACAGGCCAAGGGGAGGCGCGGACTTAAATACACAGAAGGGTAATGGGGAACAGGTGGAAACAATCAGGGATCATCAGACTGAAGACACATGAGGAAGAGAAAGTGACCTGAAACGAGAGGAGAGTCAGAATTTCAAAATAAAACAGGAAGTACACGAGACAAAACACCCAAGAAAAGACAAACCTCACCGCTGTGTGACAATTTGCACCCCTGGTGTACACTTTTTCTCTGGGTGAAGAATTCACTTTGTTTGTCATCAATTTTAACAGCACACATATTTTCCGAATACATTGATTTAACCAGATCATACATTTTGCCCCCTATACCACAGTGTAGAAGCCTGTAATAGAGCCCTTCATGCCAAATAGAGTTGAAAGCTTTCTTGAAATCAATGAAACAAGTGAATATCTTACCATTTTCTGTTTGGTGTACATGTTTGTTAATTAAAGTGTGAAGGGTAAATACATGGTCGGTGGTGCTGTGTTTTGGAAGGAAGCCAATTTGACTTTTACTCAAGTGTTCCTCAAGGATATCTAGTATTCTTTTATTCGGAATACTACAGAATAATTCACTCAGGCAGCTGCGGAGACAGATGCCCCGGTAGTCATTAGGGTCTGATTTGTCCCCACTCTTATGAATAGGGGAAATGAGCCCTTTGCATCCTGACTGTAGTACAGTGTTGAACATCTTCAACACTGCACCCTGCATCTCTGGGGTGCTGCATTTGAGCATTTCGTATTTAATGCTGTCTGGACCACAAGCTTTCCTCGGCTGGAGAGATTTTGTCTGTGTGATCAATTCTTCCCAAGTAGTTGGGAAATCAAGGGGTTGGTTGCTTTTAATTGTTTCTTCTAATGTTTGGAGTTTACTTGTATAAGTAAGTAAAGTAAGTAAGTAAATTTTTATTTATATAGCACTTTTTTCAAATCAAAGTTTGCAAAGTGCTGTACAGGGTACAGTAAACATAAAACATAAGTAAAACATAATAAAAAACGAGCATAAAAGTAAACAACAAGATAAAGTAAAACAAACATACATGAACAAATACGTGCCAAGAAAGATTACAGTTCAGTTGTAGGAAATGCAAGACGATAGAGATGGGTACATTGTATTGATTTATTGGTATGTCTTTGTACAGATTTTCAAAATGCGCTCTCCAGATGTCACCATTTTGGATGGGTAATGCCTGTTGCTTTGTGTTGAACTTGTTCCACATATCCCAGAATTGATTTTGTTTAATGGCATTCTCAATATCTTCAAGTTTCATGTGAGTATAATTTTGCTTTTTGTTCCTAATTGTACATTTATATTTCTTTAAAATTTCATTGTATCTAATGCACATGGCTGGGTTGTTTGGTTGGTGATGTTTTTCATTGTTTATGTTTCTCAGCTCTTTTCTTATGGACCTGCATTCTTCTTTTTAAAAAAAAAAAAAAAAATTATTCATAGAAATTTTTGTACAACAGTGCTAAGGCAAACAGTTGAAATTAAAAGAACAAATGATACCAGACAACAGCAGAGACAAGCACAAAAAACAAAACAGAGAAACACTCAAAGCAAAATCAAACACACAAAGAATGCCAGCACTTTCAGTACAAAGAGAAGGAAAAGTATGTCTACACATGTCAATTCATTTAACAAGGGTTGAGTGTCCACTGATAGGGGTAGAGAGTAAATAAAAAACAATTATAAAAAAGGAAGGGAGAAGGATTGAAGACCAGGAGGGCGGGATCAAAGAGGTCCGAGGCAGGCACTCTGTTACCAGAAAGTCAGTGTCCCAGGTGTAGATGGGAAACAGGAGCAATACAGTGCGCCAAAGCCACATAAGAAAAAGGCATATTCAATCAATTCCAGGCTGGCAGCCTTTCCCTTTTAATATGTTCAATGAAAGGGCCCCAGATCTTCATGAACTTGGTGTGGGAGCTAGACAGAGTATATCGTAATTCCTCAAGGTGTAGACAAGAGACCATGTCGTTCAGCCATTTTTTAAAGCAGGGAGGGAAGACTGACTTCCATTCTCTCAGAATGACCCGTTTTGCAATGACCAGACCGAACATGAGGGCTTGCTGTAAAGCGGAGGGGAGGACTAGAGAACCAGTAGAACAGCCCAGTATCACTAGGAGACAGTCTGGAGCCACATGTCTGTTATATACAACGCTATATAAATGAAAGATGTCAGACCAAAAAACTTGTGAGCTTACAGCAGAACCAGAAGAGATGTTCGAGCGTCCCGTCCACTGACTTACATTTATCACAAGTGGCAGAAACAGAAGGGAAGATTCTGTTCAGTTTGGTTTTAGAAAAGTGCAATCGGTGAAGTACTTTAAACTGAATGAGCTGAAGTCTAGCATTAATAGAGCATGCCTTTATACTCATTAGCCCTTTCGCCCATAAGTCATCTGAGATATTTTCACCAGTGTCCTTGGTCCAAGCCTCTTTAATCCGAAGAGAGGGGGTTGCCGTGTGGAAGAGGTTAACAAGCTGGGTGATCAGGTGTTTGGAGGTAGGAGCTTTGGTCATGGTGCCATAAAAAGCATGTTGTGTTGGGATCGGTTCAAGGCGAGGAAAGAATTGCTTAACAAAGTTTCTAATTTGCAAATAACGAAAGAATTGACCAGAAGGTAGGTTGAACTTTGTCTGAAGCTGGGCGAAAGAAGCAAAGTGGTTATCAATGTAGAGATCCTTGATGGTGGTTAACCCCTTATCTAACCATTGCTTAAAACTGCATCCATCAATCCTGGGATGAAACAGGGGTTATGGCAAATGGGGGCATTAATGGACAAATCTGGGAGACCCAGGACACCCTTAATTTGCCTTAAAATTTTAAGCGAATTGCAAAACAAAAAGTCATTATTCAACAATTAGAAATTGATATTGGGTTTAGAAAATAAAACAGCGTCCAATGAGGCTCTAGTGAGCGATATAGCCTTACAGGACTCTATCTCAGGCCATCTGGGGTAGAGTCTGTGCTCCTTACCACACCCAGCCGCAGACCGACTCCAGAAGACCCATGCTCTGGCGTTAACAGGCCCAGTGGTAGTGATGAAAGACAGGGAGACCTAGGCATTTCCTCAGTGGGCTTCTGTAAGTGTGCCTTTGAGATACGGGGGGGCTTGTAGGCCCAAACGAAGGGCATAATTATAGAGTCTAGAGTCTTGAAAAAGGATGATGTGAGAAAAATGGGCACATTCTTAAAGAGATAAGTAAATTTAGGGAGCACTACCATTTTAATTATGTTAACCCGACCTATGAATGAAAGTGGAAGTAGTTTCCAATTATCTATCATGGTCTTAAGCCTATCAACCAGATCCAAATAGTTAAGTTTAACCCTGTAAGACCCAAATATAGAAAAACCTAAAAAAAAATGTTTTGACCCTTCGGATGTTGTTGTAGGAGGCCTCTGATTCAGAAATTAAAGAGTTTTTTTTTTTTTTTTTAATGTTTATGTACGTTTTTAGAGAAATGTTGTAATATTGCAACGCTTAGGTGGGAGCAGAATTTCTGTATGTGTACTCATGTTCTCTGAACAGCAATTCAGAACAACTAAGGGTTCATTTGCAGAGTTGATTGCTTACTTAGCCCCATAAAGGTATATAACATTAATAATAATCGCAGATTCATATTTTTATGAAGAATTATTATTATTATTATTTTTTTTTATTAAATAGCTTTTTCTAGTGACTTCTTCATTCCTTTTTTTCTTTTCATGGCTGACTTTCATTCAGAGGGTAAGTCCCAAAAACAGTTCTTGTCCTCTGAAAAGCAAAGGTGAACATCACACTTGCTGCATTGCATGTTAGTGTATCCTTTAGTGCAGTGTCTGCAGCTTCCTCTCCCTGTCTTCACTGGGAAATGCGCCACTAGGTCCTAGCATACATCCAATGGGAGGTGTGCACTTCTCTTGGATGGTCTCTTCTGAGGAGTCAGAGAGCTTCCTGATGTCACTGTTGCTGGGCTCCCTTTGTCTGAAGATGGTCGTCCTCTCTTTGGAGTTTGGAGCGCCATGTTCACCAGGATGAGAGAGGATACTGGCTGTGCCTGAAACTGTCTCCTGTTCATTGTCTCTTTGCTAGACATCTTGAGAGAGGATGATAGTGTGCCAGAAGATGTACGTGTACCAGCGACGGGATTTGATGGCTGTAAATGAGTCCAACAAATCCACAACTCCCATGTACTGGCTGGGACAAAGCCAGGTTCGGCTGGCTTTGTCCCAGCGTTGAATCTTCTGCACAGGTTCAGGTCCAGCAAAGGATAACACAAGTGTGTTGGCCCTGTTGTTAGACCATTTGACAGCACAGATGTTGTGATTCCCCTCCACTCTGACGTCATTGCTTCCTCTCCCCGTAATGAATTCCCAAATGTTTTCCAGGCAGACAATACTGTCTGCTTATTGTAAGTCACTTTGGACAAAAGCATCTGCTAAATGCCCTAAAGGTAAATGTAAATGGCTTAGCCTATGCTCTCTACTTATCATGCTAAAAGAAATGTGCATCCCAATCACCAGCCATTAAGTCACACAATACTGCCTTGACATGACAATACTGCTTGTAATGCTCTCTAATTATCATACTAAAAGGAAAACATGCATAGCCCCACTTACATCCACACATCCACATTCAGGAAAATGTTCACCTTTCCCAGAATTGAATTGTCTGTTGATATCCTCTTTGTGGCCAAAGTCGTGGAATTTTAGGTCAGTCTGATCAAATTAAGTACATTTTTTTAGAGATAAGACTTTTGAATCAGTCAAATTTGATCAGAACACAACACAAGGATAGTATGTATACTTTCCATGTATAAAAAAACACTGTTTCAGGCAAAAGTAAAAGGGCTGCTTTAGCCAACCTGTTGGGTGTAACCGCACAGGGAGCTCTGGTCAGCTCACGCTTCCTGAGGGGCCTCTCTGATGGATGCCCCCCCACACAGTTCTTTTTTGGTCTGGAGTGCAGGAACGGCCAGGTGAAAATCATACACTCTGGTGAAGTCTTCCCTGCTTGCCATATGCCCCTTCATTGTGGACATTATCAACTCATCCCTAGAATCTGGCATGGTACCGTCCATCTTCAAAACAGCTTCTGTCACCCCCATCCTCAAGAAGCCAGGTCTGGACCCACATGACTTACATAACTACCGACCAATTTCCAACCTTCCTTTCCTGAGCAAAATCCTGTAAAGGGCAGTTGCCGCCCAACTCCAGCAGCACATGTCCAACCATGAGCTCTATGAACCCCTTCAGTCTGGCTTCAGGGCGTGCCATAGCACAGAAACTGCCCTCATCAAGATCACCAACGACCTCTTCATCACTACAGATTCTGGCCACATCAGTATTCTGATCCTCCTGGACCTCTCTGCAGCCTTTGACCCAATATCCTACACTTCACTCCTTACACGCTTATCTGACTACCTTGGCCTCACCGGTAGAGCACTCTCCTGGTTCCAGTCCTATTTAAGAAACAGGAAACAGCTTGTCACCATTGGAGACTCCAGTTCCACCCCAACTCCAGTCAACCAGGGCGTGCCTCAAGGCTCTGTGCTTAGACCCCTCCTCTTCACCATCTACATGCTCCCCCTTCGTTACATAATTCACAAACACAGTCTCAACTTCCATTCTTATGCTGATGACACTCAATTATATTTCTGCACCAAACCATCCACCCAGCTACCCCCACAGTCACTCGTAAACTGCCTGCATGATATAAAACTCTGGATGTTAAAATAATTCAGCGATAATTTAGAACTGGAGGAAGGAGATCGGAGTCAGCTCAAAGTTCAAACAAGGTTTTAATCTTGTACAAGAGGAGCATTCACAGAGCAACACCTAGGTGTGTTACAAAGTGAAGACTCAGTGTCTGAGAAGAAAAGCATGGTATTTATCCGTCTCTGTGGGTGTGTTTTCACTCTAATAGTTAATAATTTATGTCCTGCACTTCAAGGAATAATTCACAGAGAAGGAAGTGATAACCTCCAGTGGTCACTCAATATCTTACATAGGTCATAAAACAACACGAAGGGTCATAAAACAACCTAAATCAAGGTCACAAGTTACAGGTCATGTTAAACAGTTACATTGAACATTCCTAGGTAAGACTTCAGTTCACATCTCTCCTCATTAAGTACAACATTTCCATATATATACATATCCCTCCTGTTTATGCTGATTGTAAGCATAATTCTAACAAAGTTTGTGGAGTGTGAGAGCGAAAACCCTATTGGGAAGTTCAAAACATTCTAATTATCCATTATCCTTTTAGATAGGGAAACTCTCTCACGGTCCGGCTGCCCCGGCAACCACACGCAGGTACTCCATTTGATAAGGCACAGAAGTAATATAAAAATAAGCATAAGTTCAAAAGCATTTTGGTTACATTGTTACCCCAAAACAAAACACAAGCATCCTCACCAAGCTAGTCAACCCATCGGGCTTGGCTACGGACCTATCCCTACCTAACTAAACTATCCCTTTAGTAAATAGAATAAAAGAGATGGGGTCACTTTCAATATGTACAAATGCTGTAAGTATTGTTCTCCCAAGTGGCTCTAGTCGGCCAATTCAGAAAATTAAACTTCAGTTAGATTTTCTGTAGTATCATCATAATCAGTAGAATAAACATATAAACAGCAGTTTTCCCTTAAACCGTGGTGCCCTTATCTTCATCAAACAAGTTACCATACAAATCATCATCTCTCATATCAGATGTAACATTTTCTTGTGCTGCATTCTCATAGTCCTCTCGGTGGTAATCGGTGGTGGGCACCCTTTCATACAGCATCATTGTTTTGGTCACAGCAGTGTCAATGAGTTTCTATAACGTCTTAAAGTCTTAAACAGGGGATACAACAACATCCACAAGTGGTTAGAATGGCAATCATTACAGCAACAGATAACATCATTGCTTTTATAGAACCTGCCCGTTTTCCGAAAATGTCCTGGAGCCGTCCCGTCAGAGGATCATTGAAACCAGAATTTTCCGCTAACTCTGCAGACAGGGAGGTTAATCCATCCAACGCCTTAGTGATACTGCCATCAGGTGCTGTGTTATTAGGAGTAAATGTACAACACATATCTCCAAACATTCTGCATACTCCACCTTTTTCAGCCAACAACATGTCTAACGCCGTCTTAATCTGCCATGCCATTAAACTATTCTCATCTAACTGTTGCTGTATGCCAATGTCATCGTGTCATATGGTTAATGTATTAATAACTGTACCATGGCACAAGTTCCCTTCCAGTCAGTTGGTAATTTTGCTCAAGTGTCTTACCTCAACATGACCACCATACATCAGCTCTGGCCATAGTTTGATCATTCACTACACCATCAGTGATATTGCTCTCACCCTTAATTACATCAATGATGGTTTTGCAGGTTATCAACATCCCTACTGACACGGTGCCTTGGCTTTGTGTCAAGCAGGTATCATTTCCGATGTACGGGGTAAACCAAGGCGTTTTAATCTGTGGTGACACTGGTGTGAACAAAAGTTTCAAAGTGGTGCAGTTTGTAGCACTATCTGATTTGTATAAATCTAACATGCAGCAAAAACCTTTTGGATCATTATCTGGATTAAGGGGAAAGGGCACTATGCCTAACCCCGGACTGGCTGCTGCACAGGCTAGACAGCTGGAGGAGGAACACTTGCTGTAACCATACATTTGAATCTGTGAATCCCGTTTCTAGGGCATACATTTCCTTTATGTTTTTTCACGTCTATATATTTTACAGGATTATTTTTCATTGAAGTCGGTGTGGTTGGTATAGCCATTACAGATATTGTCGATTACTCGGGTTTGGGGACACTGTTTTATGAAATATCCCAACTTGGTTTGTTCCACTTACCCATGCTCCCAACACATATGTTCCGTTGTCAGTGTGTTTGGGAGTCTTGAGTGTTATTATTACAGGATTAAAGTAGTTTATTTTGCAAGTGTCTGGCATCATCTTGATAATTGTCAGTCGATTTTTTAATTCAGGTCTCGAGGTGTATCCCCAATCCTGTGTTCCTGTATTAGCAATTACCCAATTCCACATCTCACATCCACACCGATACCTGTTAACAGTTTCACCCCTACACTTCTATATGCGGTGCATGCAACTGTAGTGACGCAGATATATTTTTATTTATCCCTTCAGTACAATGTATTATCACTGCACCTAGTGTCCCACCTGGATTGTGTTCCTATAGCTCTTCACCTCATTTTATCATGTACCTGGCTTTGTGTCACTATATTTGAGATAAGGAATGCAATTGTGGTCACACATAAAACAGTTATTACATATAGTTTTAATTCCAGCATGGTGAATGCTTCTACTTATCTGACAGTGGTATTTGTGCTCTTTTGCAGTGCGTAAGATGGATCCACGTCTGTCTTTCAGCTATGCGGACTGCTGTAGGCGTTGACAGTAGTACTTGATAGGGCCCTTCCCTGCGTGGCGCTGACTAATTCTTTCACCTCAGGACTTTGATGAACACCCAATCTCCTGGGTTTATTGGCCCTCCTGTTGGTTCTGGATCTATTGGAGGAGATACTGTAGACATAACACTCTTGTTCTTCATCATCTTTGACATGTTGTCTACAATTGTTTCAGTCAATCCAGTATCATCTCCCTTTGTATCTATTAGCGGTACCCTGAATGGTCTTCCATATAATATTTCAAATGGTGATAATCCTGTACTGTTGGGTTGAATGTGTAAGCTTAATGCTACAGCTGGTAGACATGTTACCCAACTTTTCCCTGTCTCATCCATAGCCTTTCTTAGTTTTGCTTTAATAGTGCCATTGTTTCTTTCCACCAGTCCTGCTGACTGTGGATGATAGCTACAATGGAACCTGAGTTGGACTAAAAATATTTTAGATAGTCTTTGTATGACTTGATTCCTAAAATGATAGATAGATAGATAGATAGATAGATAGATAGATAGATAGATAGATAGATAGATAGATAGATAGATGTCCTGTCCTGTTTGCAGCCAATCACAGAGCCAGCCTCCCTGATCAGTTTGTTGAGTCTGTTGGTGTCGCTGGCTCCGATGCTGCTTCCCCAACAAACCACAGCAAAGAAAAGTACACTGGCCACCACAGACTGATAAAAGATCTCCAACATCTTGCTGCACACGTTGAAGGATCTCAGCTTCCTCAGGAAGTAAAGTCTGCTCATCCCCTTCTTGTAAACAGCTTCAGTGTTGGATATCCAGTCCAGTCTGTGGTTGATGGTAACACCCAGGTACTTGTAATCCTCAACCGTCTCCACATCCTTTCCCAGAATGTGCAGTGGTTGGAAAGCTGTCCTCCTCTTCTTCCTGAAATCTATCACCATCTCTCTGGTCTTGCTGATGTTTAGCCGCAGGTGATTCTGTCCAGTCCACTCCACAAAGTTGTCTACCAGTGCCCTGTACTCCTCCTCCTGTCCCTCACTTATACACTTACATGAGGACATTACTTAAATGAGGACCATTATCACAATATATCTTCTCTGGAAAACCATACCTTGGAGCTATTACTGTAGCTAAGATTTTGGCCACGGATATTGCATCATTGTTCACCAGGGCATGTGAGCGGAGTACGGAGCTAGCGGGAAGCGATGGTTGCGTTTCGCTCCAGTTCCGTTCCGATACTGCTCTCCACGAGTCTAGGGCATGCACAAGTCCAGACTCACGTGTGCCTTCAAAGGTTAGCCTACATCAGGGCATGTGAGCGGAGCAGAGCGCGGAGCAGAGCGTGCGAAATATAGTCGGAGCGCAGAGCGGGTTTTAATCCAAAGGCCAGAGCGATGGTTCCGTTTCGCTCCAGTTCCGTTCCGATACCGCTCTCCACGAGTCTAGGGCATGCACAAGTCCACACAGACTCACGTGTGCCTTCTAGCCTACATCAGAGGTCATTCGTTTTCACGTAAATGAAAATGCTGTTAACTATACAAATGCAAATCAGGTTAGCAGGGGGAGTTTTACCCAAGGTGACCTTTTTCTAAAAGATGTTAACTTCATTTTAAGAAAATCTCTGGTATAAATAGATGAGGCTTAGTATAACCTAATTATAGACCCTTATATTTTAGCTTGAATTGATTTATTTAATAAAAGTATGCTAGATTAATTACTGTGTATGTCATTAGCAATGGCCAATGTTATGTAAAAAAGATTATTTATTCTTTTTTTCTCTCTTTCTTTCTCCTGGGAACAAGTTAAAGATAAGACGCCAGTTGTTAAGAGGTTAAAATTTGCACGAAATATTTTGAGATAACCTAAGATATTAAAATGTATAAGTATTTCTATAATTTCATGGGTTCTGAATGTTTTAAAAGAAGTTGAAAAGTAATTCTTATTACGTGTGAGAGTTCATGACCTTTAAGAGTTTTTACACTTCCGGGTAGACCGACGTGTGAGTGACGAGGAAGAAGGAGCCGAGAGTTAATGGCATCGAGCAGCTGACAGTGGACTGTGTGTGTTGTCAGTGTTGTGTTTTATCACTAACGGACTGTGAATTGTTGTCGGACGACGTGCTGTGAGTGTGTGAGTTGGACTCTCCATCGCAGTCGAAGTGTTTGTGTTTTATTGGACACGAAGCAAGTTCGGCTAAGCTAGCTAGAAGGAGCTAGGCTAGTGGCACGGCCATTGTCAAGAGGAGGCCTGCGCTGACGGGAGGAGATTTGCTGGGTCGCCACTGAGAGTGTCGCCGATGGACGGAGCTTCGCTGCCGCAGAGGGGCACGGAGGTTTATCGCTGCGAGCATTTTGTTTTCACAGACTAACCTCGCCTCATAACAGGGCTGCGACCTCCTATTAGCTCGGAGCCACGTCTGCAAGTCTAGATTTACATGATGCCGATAATGACGCCATTGTGTGTAAGTAACTGTTACTGTTTTCTCCCTCGTTTAATTTTACTGTGACTTACGTTTCTTTATTCATACCACTCTCTTTTAATTGTTTTCCAGCTGCCTGTAAGACATTACGAGACAGTACACAGGACAACAAACAAGCAGATCTTGCATCGCAGGCGTAAGCTGTGAGGAGTTCATCTCGGAGTCGATCGAGAACAAAGAGGGTAAGACTTATTAGATTAGATCCGTTTTTGGTCAATGTGACTATTTTTCAGGTGCATTAATAGATGTGTTGTGTCCATACGCAGTGCATCGCGCAGTACTGATCATCTCTATTGATTGTTTTTACAGCTGCTGGAAGCGAGACAGAGTGCTAGCTGAAGATGAGGTGGACCTTTCGAAGTGCGCTGCCATAGACCTGATGTCTGAGGAGGAAGACGGCACACGATGGCGGGGTGTCTGGATGGATTGTGCGACCTCCGTCCTTTCGCAGCCTGGAGCTCATCGAGCTCTGTGCCACGCTGCAGTCACATGAGAGGCGATTCCGAAGTACAGGGCAGCGCACCACAGACGTCTACAAAAACAGACACTTCGTGGTGCTGTAGGATTTTGGGCTTCTTGTGAGCTTCCTGTTTGTTGTGTGGGCAGAATATGCTTTGTACATAGTTGTGGTGTGATTGTGTTTGTGCTAATAAAGCTCTTTCTTTGAATAAACAGCACCTTCCTGGCAAATGTTCCTTTCCTCAATGAATTCATTCATGTCCTTGATGATATCATAAATATTGAATGAATGAATATATATATATGTATATTCATTCAGTCATTCATTCATATATATTTTCTTACTGGGGTTTACATTTATAACGACCCAGGGTGACCAATCACGAGTGATTTTGCTCGTTTATAAGTAGTGGTTTCATCCAATACTGAGTGAGGATATTCAAGCCAGCCCACACATTCTCTGGCCAGGCGTGGTTTCGCTGCTATTCATATGCAAATTAGAGCCATTCGCACCTCCGGGAGTTCCACATACGTCATGGTTCGTTTCCGTCAGTATGTGGCACAGACGAACGCGACGTTCGCAGGCGTCGTTAACTGCCGAAAATTAGGGAGATTTCCGGCCGTTTCCGGGGACGAAAATCCCACTTTTCATGCAGTGCTGATTTCTTAATGGATTTTAAGACTGTGAGACTTCGCACCCTGCCTGGTTTTTATCGAGGACTCTTCAACGTGTGGAGGCTGCTACTGAAACAGAGAGCTCAACATGACTCTCTGTTCTGTCTGCTGCAGGAGCCGCTGGACCATGGAGGACGCCTGAGCGCCCCCTGCTGGGCAGGAGCAGCAGTCACAGAGGCTTTAAGCAGAGCAGGGATTTTAACTCTGGGAGATTAGATCACCTTTACTAGACCTGGGCCCGTATTCACAAAGACTTTTATCTTAACGTTAGGAGTACTCCTAAATCGGACTAAAAGTTTTTATGTAGGAGTCGTTTCTTAAAAGTAATTCACAAAGCCGCTGAGACCTACTTTTAGTTATGAAAACAGTGAACTCCTAAACTAGAAGTAACTCTCTGTTGCTATGGATGATGTCAATTTATAAGGACGCACTTAGAGGCGGTGACGACGGTGATTGGTTGTTGAGTGACAGGGCAGCCCATTGAAAAGTCATTTAGGCTACGCAATGCATGAAGTGAAAATAAGGAAGTTGCCTACAAGCCCATGACAAAGCCTATGAATAGATACTGGATAAAGAAATGTATTTAAGATGAGAATTCAGTCCCCCCCCCCCCCCCCCCCCCAAAAAAAACAAATAACAAAAAACACTTAGGACAAATATTACAAATTAGAAGATTGCGATTAAAAGCGTGAATTGTCAATAAAAGCGGCATTTGCTCGAAAAGCTATTGAAAAAACAATTTGCGTGTTGATGGAATGCAACTTTTTCCGATTGACAAAAGCCCTATTCGCACGGTACTAGTATAACCTTGGGACCTCCAGTAATCTGTAATAATTGCGGAGGGCGTCTGTGATCTTAATCCCGTGCGAATCTGCCATGTCCTTAATTTGTAATGTAAAAATTCCACCGCAAATTACCTATTATATTTTACCAAACACAGAGGTCATTTGTCCTGTGCAAATTGGCATCTCTGTGATTTGGGGTCGTTTTTGGTTTTTCTTAAGGTTTTTTGTGTTTTCCACACCTTTTTCTGCCTTTTTCCCGGTCGAGAATTATGGAGGCTGCGTTGGGAATTATAAATGAAAGTTTTGACAGCATTTTGGGTGCAAATTCAGGAGGCTCATCAGAAAAGCGAAATTTCGAAAGATGATTAGATGTAATACATGCATGGCAGCATGCGGTAAGGAACATTTTTCTATCTTTCAACAGGCTCACCAGTTATTATATTAAAAATATCGATATCTAACAGTTGTGCTGCTCCAGTAAGGGCTCCGGTGCGATCGATCGCGGGGAATATGTCAGTAAATTCGAGTTAAAACACAGACTTCGCTTATCATGTGCGAATGCGCCGCACGAAACACTGACGTGGTGGGATAATTTCTTAATCACTTGAGGTCCCCAGGTAATACTAGTCCCGTACACAGAGCTGCATTTTCCCCTTAGACAAATACCGGAGTGTTGCCAAACATTTTTACTCTGGTGTTATTGGATTGTTTCGGTTGGTTGGGGACGTTATTGCGTCCCTCACCAACTCAACCACAACTTCAATCCCTTCGTGGTCCATCCGACATCGTTTTAATAATTCCCTGTCATTTAGCGTCTCCAAAACATTCGGCTGTGACCAGGTCTTAGCGAGTTAGGAGTCCTCTGGACTACTTCTACGGTCTCCCAGACTTAGGTGCTACTTTTAGGTTTAAAATGTTTTGTGAATAACTCTTATTTTCAAAAATTAGGAGTCCTAAAGTTACGACTGACACGCCCATTATTTTTAGGAGTTGCTCCTAAATTCGCCTGTTAGGAGCTACTTTTAGCCTTAAGATTCTTTGTGAATACGGGCCCTGATCTACAGAACGCAGCAGGTCTGGTGGCTGGTCTTGGGGGAAGGTCAGAGAGAATCGTGGGCAGGCTGCTGGACCAATTGGGGAGCTGTCTGACGGGGCATGAGCGCCTCCTGCTGACGGACTACAGCGGTGGTGTGACTGTCCCCCGCCCTGACGACCTTCCCCCCCTCTCAGTGTCCGTCCCTGTTGTGCCATAGAGACAGTGTTCCACTGTTTCTCGGAATGTCCTCGTCTCGACCCTCTTTTCTCTCTGCTGGGCATATTGTTCAGGAAGGCAGGAGAGGTCTTCTCTCTACAAACGTTCATCCTGGGCTTCAGATACAGAAAGGCTGCTAAACATTAATGTCAGCTTTGAACTTCATTCTGGGACAGTCAAAGATGGCGGTGTATGTAAGCAGAAAGAGGAAGGTAGAGGACGGTGTGGACACCAATGTTGTTTTATTGTTCAGCAGGATGGTCAAAGCCAGAATCATGATTGATTTTAAATATTATAAAGAGATGCAGGACTTCAGATTGATCAACATCAACTCATATTTTCAGATCAGTTGATCTGATCCGTTTGTGTTTGTATTATTTATTTAGTTTTAATCAAATGATGTAACCTGATTTTTAAATAGATTCAATAAAGTTACTATTTAAAAATCAAAATCTCTCTCTCTCTCTCTCTCTCTCTCAGTGGAAGGAGTGAGTGTGTTGAGTTGTGTGTGTGATTTTTTCTATCTTTATCTCTAAGTTGTACATAGTGTAGTTGTAGGTGTATTTTGGTGCTACTGTGTTGGTGTGTATATAAGGTGGTTTTAGAGGATTTGTGCGTTTTTTGCGGTCGGCCAGGTTTCGCTGGTTGGCATGCATAATGCCAGTATGGAGTTTACAAAACTCAGCAGGAAACATGGTTTTAAAATCTCTCCTGGTTTCCCTTGTTCAGTGGAGGACTGCCGTCTGGCAGTGGGAGAAGTTGTGGGTCACAGCAGCATTAAATCTGCTGCTTGGATGAAAGGCGCGGTGGTCGTCTTTGTGGATGATATTGAAAAAGCAAATAAAGCGATTGAGACCGGCATTGTTGTTAACAATACGTTTGTATCAGTGTCTCCTCTCAATGCACCTGCTAAACAGGGCAGCATATTTAACATCCCGCCATTTATCAGTGACGATGTGTTGTTGAGGGAACTGTCGCGACATGGGAAGATAGTTTGTCGGGCTGTAAATCTCCACTGTTGAAACACGTTGTTTCACACAGACGGGAGGTTCACATGATCCTCAATAAGAAAGATGAGGAACTCAGTCTGGTGTGTAACCTAAAAGCAGATGACTTTGAATATATAGTGGTATGGAAAAGTTTGGGCACCTCTCTGAGATTTCATGATAATTTGCTCTACCTTTACAAGAGAAGATCACAGCAATAAGATTTGTTTTCCTACAGAGATGTAGACATTTGAGTGTTTTCCAGATAGAAATTCTTAGAGTAGCATTACTTAGTTTTATTATAATAGAATAGAATAGAATAGTCTTTATTGTCATTGTACAGGAGAGTACAATGAAATTGAGGGTGCAACAAATAAAAAAAAGCAACACATAGAACAAATAGTAATATAAATATAAATAAATGATATATATATAGCCCTTTAAGGTGCTAAAGGGAGGTAGGAGGAGGTAGATTGGGTTTGTTCTTGTCGGGCGGGGGGGGGGTTTGTGAGTGTATCCATTTGTATTTGTAGTTCGTATGGCCCAGGGGAAGAAGTTGTTCGTCAGCCTGCTGGTATGGGACTTTGTTGACCTGTAGCGTCTCCCAGAGGGCAACAGATCAAACAGGGGGTAGGCAGGGTGTGAGGGGTCTCCAGTGATGGCCTTGGTTCTCCTGAGACAGCAAGATGTGGCGATGTGTTCCAGGCTGGTCAGAGGGCAGCCGATGATCTTTTGGGCAGTGTTTATGACCCTCTGCACCGCCTTCCTGTCCTCGGCTGTTGAGCCTGCGTACCACACACCCAGTACGCTCTCCACAGAGGAGTGATAGAAGGCCAGCAGCAGCTTTGTGTCCAGTTTGTTTTTCCTGAGGACACGCAGGAAGTGTAGTCGCTGCTGAGCCTTCTTAACCAGGGCCCTGATGTTGTAGGTCCAGGAGTGGTCTGCGGAGATGTGGGTGCCCAGAAACCTGAAGTGGGTGACAGTCTCCACCTGTTCTCCATTTATGAGGAGGGGGGTGTGGTCATGTCTGTTCTTCCTGAAGTCCATGATGAGTTCTTTTGTCTTCTGGATATTCAGGGTCAGGTTGTTGTAATATAATAACATGTAAAAAATGGGATGTGCAAAAGTTTGGGCACCCTTTTAATCACATTCATTTCAAGACCTGTAGGGATTTATAGCTGACAGGTTGCAGCACAGCTTGCGGTGGGGGCTCGCAGGCGAGTGCCTGGTGGCCAGGTCTTTGCCCACGGGACCTGGCCGGGCACAGCCCGAAAGAGCAACGTCGGCCTGCCCTCCAGTAGGTTCACCACCCGCAGGAGGGTTCAGAAGAGGCAGGTGCCACGTGATTTTGGTGGCGGCCGCGGGCGGGGGCCCCAACGACCCAATTCCTGGTAACTCTAGCCATGGGGACATGGAATGTCACCTCGCTGGGGGGAAAAGAGCCTGAGCTAGTGTGGGAGGTTGAGCTGTACCAGCTAGACATAGTTGGGCTCACCTCCACGCACAGTCTGGGCTCTAGAACCCAGCTCCTTGAGAAAGGCTGGACTCTCCTCCACTCTGGAGTTGCCCGCGGTGAGAGGCGGCAAGCTGGCGTGGGCTTGCTTATAGCTCCCCAGCTCAGCCACCATGTGTTGTGAGGGTTGTCTCCCTGTGCCTTCCAGTCGGGGATAGGTCTCTCACTGTTGTTTTGGCTTATGGGCCAAACAGCAGTGTAGAGTACCCCGCCTTCTTGGGGGCTGGGGACATTGAGTCCGAATGGATCATGTTCTCCACTTCCATTTTTGACGCGGCTGTTCGAAGCTGTGGCCGTAAGGTCTCCAGTGCCTGTTGTGCCGGCAATCCCCGAACCCGGTGGTGGACACCGGAAGTAAGGGATGCTGTCAAGCTGAAGAAGCTGCGGCAGCTGATGGGTACCAGCAGGCCAAGCTTGTGGCAGCAGTCGCTGAACTAAAGTCTCAGGTCTGGGAAAAATTCGGGGAGGCCATGGAGGAGGACAACCGGTCGGCCTCGAGGAAATTCTGGCAAACCATCCGGTGCCTCAGGTAAGGGAAGCAGCCCTCCACCAACACTATTTACGGTGGAGGTGAGGAGGTGGGGAGCTGTTGATCTCGACTGGGGATATCGTCGGGCAGTGGAAGGAATACTTCAAGGATCTCCTCAATCCCACTGACACGTCTACCATAGAGGAAGCAGAGGCTGGGGACTCAGAGGTTGATTCATTCACCACCCAAGCCGAAGTCACTGAGGTAGTTCGGAAGCTCCTCAGTGGCAAAGCACCAGGGATGGATGAGATCCTCCCTGAGTACCTGAAGTCTCTGGATGTTGAGGGGCTGTCTTGGCTGACACGTCTCTGCAGCATCGCGTGGCAGTCGGGGACAGTGCCTCTGGACTGGCAGACCGGGGTGGTGGTCCCTCTATTCAAAAAGGGGGACTGGAGGGTGTGTTCCAACTATCGGGGGATCACACTCCTCAGCCTCCCTGGGAAAGTCTATTCCAGAGTACTGGAGAGGAGAATTCGGACGATAGTCGAACCTCGGATTCAGGAGGTACAATGTAGTTTTCGTCCTGGCCGTGGAACACTGGACCAGCTCTTTACCCTCTGCAGGGTGCTTGAGGGTTCATGGGAGTTTGCTCAACCAGTCCACATGTGTTTTGCGGACTTGGAGAAGGCATTCGACCGTGCCCCTAGTGGCATTCTGTGGGAGGTGCTTTGGGGCTGTACGGTCCCTGTACGAACGGAGCAGGAGCCTGGTTCGCATTGCCGGCAGTAAGTCAGACCTGTTCCCGGTGCATGTTGGATTCCGGCAGGGCTGCCCTTTGTCACCAGTTCTGTTCATTATTTTTATGGACAGAATTTCTAGGCGCACTCAGGGGCCGGAGCGGGTCTGGGTCGGGAGCCACTGGATTTCATCTCTGCTTTTTCGCAGACGATGTTGTCTTGTTGGCCCCTTGGAGCCAGGCCCTCCAGCATGTCCTGGGGCAGTTTGCAGCCGAGTGTGAAGCAGCTGAGATGAGAATCAGGACCTCCATGTCTGAGGCCATGGTTCTCAACTGGAAAAAAGGTGGCTTGCCTCCTCCGGGTTGGGAGAGAGTTCCTGCCTCAAGTGGAGGAGTTTAAGTATCTTGGGGTCTTGTGCATGAGGGAGGGAAAGATGGAACGTGAGATTAACAGGCGGATCGGTGCAGCGGCCGCAGTAATGTGGTCGTTGTACTGGTCTGTTGTAGTGAAGAGAGAGCTGAGCCGAAAGGCGAAGCTCTCGATTTAGCGGTCAATCATAGGTGAGGGTAATCTTCCTACCCTCACCTATGATCATGAACTTTGGGCCGTGACTGAACGAGTAAGATCCCGGATACAAGCGGCCGAAATGAGTTTCCTCCGCAGGGTGGCGGGGCGCTCCCTTAGAGATGGGGTGAGGAGCTCTGACAGCCAGGAGGAGCTCGGAGTAGAGCTGCTGCTCCTCCACATCGAGAGGAGCCAGCTGAGGTGGCTCAGGCATCTGTATTGGATGCCCCCAGGACGCCTTTCTCGGGAGGTGTTCCTGGCATACCCCACCGGGAGGAGACTCAGATGCAGAGTGGGATCAGATATACAGGCTTTTATTCTGAAGTTCTTTGGCTCTTCAACAAAGTGACAAAGGAATAGGCTGTGAAAAATTACTTATCTAATCTAGAGCAAGGCAGACTAATAAGGAACAAAAGAAAAACACAACATTCCTGGGGCGGTTTGCAGCCGAGTGTGAAGCAGCTGAGATGAGAATCAGCACCTCCAAAACAAATCAACTGAATTCTATGAGAAGAACTTATTGCCTACATTGAAATTTGATGGAGGGTCCATCATGTTATGGGGCTGCGTGGCTAGCACAAGTACTGGAAACCTTGTTAAAGTTGAGGGCCACATGAATTCCTCCCAGTATCAGCAGATTCTTGACAAGAATGTTCAAGAGTTGGTCACAAAGTTGAAGCTACGCCAGGGTTGGATTTTTCAGCGGGACAATGATACTAAGCACTGTTCAAAATCCAATAAGGAATTCATGCAGAAGTTGCATGCAATGTTCTGGAATGGCCATCCCAGTCCCCAGACCTTAACATAATTGAAAATATATGGATTGATTTGGAGCAGGCTGTATACACACGGAAGCCAAGAAACCTGACAGAACTGCAGGCGTTTTGTATGGAGGAATGGGCCAAAATACCACCTGCCAGACTTCAGGGACTTGTCTGTGGCTATAGGAGAAGTCTGCAGGCTGTTATGGCAGCAAAAGGAGGCTCTAATAAATATTAATGGAATTATTTCTTTAGGGTGCCCAAATTAATGCACATACCTATTTTTGTTGAAATGCACGTAAAAATGTTTCTGTTGGACCAATAAAAATGATTTCACCACTGAGATGTTTCTATTTCCATAAGGTATACTATATGTTAAAATGGAGGTGCTTCTTTAAAAGCTCAGCAAGTGATAAACTGATGCAATGATTTTCCTAAGGGGTGCCCAGACTTTTGCATACTACTGTATTGTGTTTGTGACCTCTGGGACTCTGAATTGTTTTGGCTGCGAGAGGGAGGGTCGCTTAGTTCGGGCCTGTCCTGAGAAAGCTTCCTCTAATGATAAAACACAGAGGGAGGAGGCCAGAGGAGACACACAGAGACAGACTAAAGATGATGAGGGGACAGTGATGAAGTGGAGGAAGATAATGTGTTTTAGTCCCTGTTCTTAAAAGAAAACAAATGAATGACAATAATGGTTCTCAGGCCAAAAATAGACCAGTAACCAGGAGCAGGAAAGGTCAGCAGGAGGAGCAGCCCGAGTCTGAGTCTGGTATGGAGGAAGAGGAGGAGGAAGAGGACTGTGCTGAAGACAGCCAGCCTCAGACTGACTCACAACTGTCTGCTGAATCACAGCAGCAGGAAAAACATTATGAAGTAGAACAGATGAAAAAAAGTTCTTGCAAACAACAAAAAACATGAAAAAAGTTGAAAATTACTTTGCAGACAAAGAATTGTTTATTCTTTCTGCCACATCACAGATGAGAAGCAAGGGAAAGGGAGGTTATTTTTTTACAGACTGAAGAAAATGGTCCAGAAACTCAAACAGGAACTTTATAATTGTCAGGCCTGGGCTAGAAGGAGGATTCAGATGCAGAGTGGAATCAGATATACAGGCTTTTATTCTGAAGTTCTTTGGCTCTTCAACAAAGTGACAAAGGAATAGGCTGTGAAAAATTACTTATCTAATCTAGAGCAAGGCAGACTAATAAGGAACAGAAGAAAAACACAACATTCCAAAATCAGAGGAAAAGAAACAATATCCTAATAAAACAAAACCACTCCAAAGGAGGGAAACTCAAACTAGAGAAAAGGTAAATAACCAAAAATCACTCCACAGTAGGCAAACAAAAGGACTATGATCTAAACTGTACTATAGAATAGAATAGAATTACTTTAATGATCCCAGACTGGGAAATTATTTTGTTACAGCAGTAGTGGGTCAGCAAATAAAACACTTAAAACACATAAATAGAATCCAATATATACATAGTGTATATATACAGTGCACAGTGTGCTATAAACAATAATAATATATACAACAAAACAAAATATGCAAAATATACTATAACAATAATAATATATACAACAAAACAGTAGAGAGACCAGAGTTCTCTGTCAGGCAGAGGTATCAGGCTCTATCAGGCTAGGCTATGAAAATGTACAACAAAAAATCACTCCAATGGAGGAAAGCAAACAGCATTAAAACACAACTACACTAACAGGCTGAGCTGTGAAAATTAACCAAACAAAGATCACTCCAATGGAGGAAAGAAAAGGCTATAAACTTAAACTGCAAGACAGAGCTGCACTATAAGATAAAGAGGCAAAAGAAAACAGAGTTACCAATAAGGAGATCGAGACTAGGACAAGAAAAGGACTGTGGCAAAGGGCTGGGGTGCATGGTGGAACGAGATACTCTGGCACAAGACAAAGGGAGACGCAGACTATAAAACACATGAGGGTAAAGGGGAACAGGTGGACACAATCAGGATTCAGAGAAGGCAATCAGACGGATTACAAATGAGGAAGGGCAAGTGACCTGAAATGAGAGGAGAGTTAATTTCAAAATAAAACAGGAAGCCACAAACAAAAAACCCAGAAAGAGACAACCTCACCGCTGTGTGACAATAATGATGAGGTGCTGGGCCTTGCACTACACGAGGCACAATTAAGTAGTGTTCATGCAAAATTAAAAGGGAGATTTAGGTTCAATTTGGCTATCAATAATAATTAATGATTATCAGGGATAATTATTAATTATGATAAATAATATGATCCAGTTCACATTAGATCACCACAGGGCACCACCCTTGAAGAAGGGAAAACATGGCAAATTTACTAAATCTGTCACATAAAACGGTACTAAACTATTTATCACTCTCATTAATAATTAACTTAATAACTACAACCAAATTTACAATAACAGCTTGCAATGATTGAAGGATTTTGGAGTTCTTGACAGTGTAGAGGTTGGCAACACTCACTATTGTACTATAATAAATAGAAAGCAAGAAGGTTCAAAAGTCTTTTATTCAACACAAAGATGATGTCCACATGTACAGCAGTCCTCAATAGGCGGCCCCTGGGCTGCATGTGGGCTGCCTGCCACCTATTTGTGGCCCCAGAACTATTATTCCTTCACCATGTGTTTTGGTTGGGTCAGCACGTGTTTACCGGGACTTGTCTCCATGCCAACGATACACAGACAACGTGTTACTGGGTCACTCACTGCTGCGAGCACAATTTTTATCTTTCCCTTTCGTTTCTGGAGCAGTTTGCTATTGACATTTTGCCGGCTGTAGGAGCATAGATTGCACGAAAATGGCGTGTTCCAAGTTCACTGCTAAAAGAAAAGTGGACAGTGAAAATCGGCAATTCGAAGAAGAACTGGACTGAAAAAATTTCCATTCATTCTCCCTCCGACCAGCACAAGACCCATGTGCTTAATATGCCAGGAGACTATACCTGTGATGAAGATTTCCAACTTTAAACGGCATTATGAGACGAAGCATAGGAGTTTTGAAAAGACATTTCCTCAAAATTGAGAGGTAAGAACAACAAAAATAAATGCACTGAAATCGTCATATCAAGCGGCAAGCAGGATTCTTGTCACATCTATGACACAACAACAACAATCAGAGTGCTCACTTAGAGACTTAGAAACGTTGTCTTATTCAATCATTTTAATTTGTTAAAATGGAAATGACATTTTATTTTAGTTCATATTTTTGTTGTTGAATGAAAAAGACATTTTGTTGTTAATGCAATATTAATGCAGGTGGCCTGACCGACCTCAATACATGGACCTTTGAGTCATTGAAAAAAGTCTTTGTGGCTCTTTAAGAATAGTATTTGAGTACCCCTGATGTACTATATACAGGTGTGTGTGTGTGTGTGTGTGTGTGTGTGTGTGTGATGTGATGCCAGGTTATCGAAGATGGTTAGTTGCATGCAGAGACCCTGAGTCTGTGTGAAGCATAATTCCACTAATGTCAAATTAGTAATAGCAATAACTTGACTTGAAGTCACAATAACACCAAAACAGTGAACAAACAATAAATTGAACACATGAGTTTAAAGTCCTGTGCTTAGCCGTGCTATGCTATGCTATCTAAGCCAAGTTCAAACTTACCAGTCTTTGAAGAAAAGGTGCTTGCAGGTTGCAGGAGAAGGTTGGGGTTCCAATGTTGAACAATGCTATTCTTGCTGTGCAATGTTTGATGAAAGTCTGCAAAAAATGATGCTTATTGTTTTAAGCATCATTTTAGTATTTTTAAAGGGTGCAGAATACTGCCTGTAGGGTTCACAGATCATTCCATGGTGTCTTGTAATGTTTTTATTGCAAATGTAAAACACAAGCCTGCATATTGGAACTTTAACACTGCTTTGTTACTAGATGTACATTTTAGAGAAACCTTTATTTTTTTAAGTATAAAAGTTTTTAGAACTAGAAAATAAGATTTTACATCGTTGAAGCAGTGGTGGGATTGTGAGAAGGTGGAAATCAAGCAGCTTTGTCAACAGTACACTCTCAATGCCTCTCGGGACATTAACAAATCTATGAGGGATCTGGAGATTGAAATAGTGAAACTGCAGAGTTCTGCAGAGTCCATAGGAAATCAAGGCTGCTTTGAAGACCTCAAATCCAAAAAAGCTGTACTGGCAGACCTGCTGGGCTCTAAAGCACAGGGTCCGGTCTCACTTTCAGAGCACTGACTCACCGTCAAAGTTTTTTTTCAGCCTGGAGAAGAACGGGCAGAGCATTCACGCTCTGCACTTGACTTCAGGACAGATGCTGACTGAAGCCAGTTAGATCCGGCAGAGAGCCGTGGACCTTTACCCCCATCTGTATGACACAGAGTACACAGAGGTCATCCTCTGGGCCTTAAACTCCTTCTGCAGTGGGCTGCCCAGAGTCCTGGAGGAGATCAACAAAGAGCTGGAGGGTCCTCTGACTGCAGAGGAAGTGTACACGGCCCTGCAGAGCATGCAGGGGGGGAAGGCCCCTGGAATCGATGGGCTTCCACCAGAGTTTTTCAAAGCTTTTCGGAATGAGCTAAGAGAAGTGTTGTAGAAGTCTTAATTGAGAGCTTTACTGACTCGTCTATGCCGCAGAGCTGTAGGAGAGCAGTGCTGACTCTGTTCCCAAGAAAAGGTGATCTTCAGAATATAAAGAACTGGTGGCCAGTCTCTCTGCTCTGCACAGATTATACACTGTTATTTAAAGTCCTGTCTAATAGACTGAAGAAGGTGATGAACCAAGTCATCCACCGGACCCAAACCTACTGTGTGCCCAGCAGGTCCATTGTGACAATGTGTCACTGATTACAGATTTTTTGGAAGTCTCTGGTTCTTTGGGTTTTGATGCTGGTCTGGTTTCTTTAGACCAGGAAAAGTCATTTGACCGGGTTGAGCACCGTGACATTTGGAAAGTGTTCCAAAGGTTCGGCCTCAGGCCTGGACTTATTGCCAAGATTAAGGTTCTGTACGAGGACATTGAGAGTGTACTGAAAATTAATGATGGTTTGTGTAAACCTTTTAAAGTTATCAGGGGTATCAGACAGGGCTGCTTGATGTCTGGTATGCTCTACGCACTTTCTATTGAACCCATGTTGCACAATATTCGTTATTTTATTGATGGTCTGTTTTTGTCTGATTATAATATACATTTTAAATGTATATATACAATTTTGTTATTGTAAGGAACCAGGAAGATGTGAAGGTTTTAGGAAACATTGTTGAAACTCCCTCAACTGCCAGGAGGGTTAAGCTGGAGGAGTGGAGGCCTTAAATACCTGGGAGTCCATCTAGGAGATGAACAGAACATAAAGAAGAACTGGGAGGGAGTAGTGGAGAAGATGGAGGGGAGGTTGGCCAAGTGGAAGTGGCTGTTACATCTCATGTCTTACAGAGGAAGAGTCCTCATCATTAATAACTTGGTAGCATCAACTCTCTGGCATAAGTTAAAATGTATGGAAGCCCCTTCTGGTCTGTTGCGAAAAGTGCAGTCTGTCATGGTTAAAGGAGTCATCACCCGGAAATCGCAATTTCTCTCGTTAAATCATGCATATTGGTGTTGGACCTCTGTTGAAAGTTGCCTGAAAAGCTGGAGTTTGAAAGTGGCTTATTTTTTTCGCTTTGGCTCTTTTTCCGAACAGGAATAGCGCACAATAGTGCGCGTTCCTAAAGCACGAGATTTTGACTCTGCTCCTGTGGTGACGTTACCACAGGACGCTACTTGCATAAGCATCGGCTCACAGCCGTCCTCAGCCAGACTTTCTGAGTGAGCACGCCGAATCTGCCTATTTCTCTGTCATTTTCACGCCATACATCGTGACCGCCAGCATTAAAACTCAGGTCTTGCATGTAAAACACGAGTGTGAAAAGTAAGAAGGAAAAAAAAAAGATTTTACCATTCAGAGACATCCTGCTGTAAACGTTTCTCTTCCACCATCTCTGCCTCTTCACTCTCCCATTCGGGTTCCGACTCCGGCTCGTACATAAATGCCTGAATTCCGTAAGGTTCGTCATTTAGTGTGTGCGCCATGACAGGGGGCTGTTTATGTTTTGGAGTCTGTGTGTGCATGCAGGCTAGCCCCCCATTCCGGCTCTGTCCTTCCTGCGGCCAATCAACGCGCGCCTCATTACATATTAATACAATGCACATCCGGACCGGTCAAAACCTTGCGCATAATCTCGCGTGAGAAAGTCGCGGTATGAAAAAGTGTCAGAACAAGCTCTATGTTTGATTTTTTAATTTTTTTTTTTTTCTAATAAGTTTTAAGAATTGATCCAAAGCGATCCAAGAGGGACTGGATATGTAAAAAACCAGGTGATGACTCCTTTAAATATTTTCTGGGATAACTTGCACGGGGTTTCCCAGAGTAAACTTTACCTGCCAAAGAAAGAGGGGGGCAGGGGTTAGTGCACCTGGGGAGCAGAGCAGAGGCTTTCAGATTACAGTTTATTCAATGTTACCTCACAGGAAATGATGACGTGTTCTGGAAACCAATAATGAGCACCATTTTAAAGGGAGTAGCAGGTTTGGGTTTGGATGTGTCTTTTGTTTTTAATGGACTGTGGTTTTATTCGTTTGTGTGACTTGCCTCTGATTGTCCTTATCTATTGGAAAATAAAGCTTTTTTAAAAGTAAAAAAAAAATCTCAGTGTGGGTTAATGTCTATCTCTCGTCCACAGGTCTTGTGCTTGGCCCTCTCTGAACAGACTCTTTTGAAAACCGTCACTCAGATTTTCGCAGAGGCGGAGTCAGCACGCCTTGCCAACGATGCCAACGGTTGTCAGCGACATCATCAGCCGCTAGACTGCTGCCTGGCGTCAGGTCTGAACTCATGACTGTAACATCACAGAACATTTCTATTAAACTCTATAGACCTGTTAGAGACAGCTGAGTCTGAGTAGGACTCAGACAGAACCAGAACCAGGACCAAAACCAGAGCCAAAAACCAGAGCTGAAACCAGTATCAGAACCAGAATCAAAACACTGAATTCAGTCTTTTCATTTAATGTTAAACGTGTGTGTGTGTGTGTGTGTGTGTGTGTGTGTGTGTGTGTGTGTGTGTGTTTGTGTGCATGTGTCCTCAGACCCCAGTGTGTACGATGAGATCATGCAGCCCGTCCTTCACTCTGGTTACCTCTACAAGTCCGGCTCGGTCCACAGAGGAACACTGTCCAGGAAAACAAGAGAAGGTGAGAGGAGGAGGAGTAAAGTGTTTGTGGGTCAGAACACTGAGCAGGACAGAACATTATACTTGTTCTGAAGCAGATTTATCAAACAGATTTTTGTTATGAATGCAGATGTGACTGAATGTCTTGTGGTCTTCTTGATGTCAGACTTCCAGAAGTTCTGGTGTACGGTGGATCAGTCTATGCTCTTCTATGAGTCAGACAGATCAGCTGATCCCTGCATGCAGATCAGTGTTAAAGACATAGTGTGTTTGGGCATCACTCGACCCGACTCGTCCAACAACAATGGCTTCATCGACAGGTATACTTGATTTCCTGCAGGTCGGTTCATCTGATGGTCTGATGTTTGGAGGTGACTGTGTTTCATTTGTCTCTCAGGTTTCGTTACACCTTCGAGTTGTATCTGACTTCTGAGAAACTGTATCAGTTTGGTCTGGAGACGGCCGACACTCTGCACAGCTGGACCAAATCCATTGGGAAGGTTCAAAACTCTGACTCTCTGTCCTGACCACAAATGTAACACAGTGAATCATTTTGTGCTGATTCTCTTCAGACAGGAAGGATTTCAGTCTTAAATCCTAAAACCCTCAGATCGTAGACTTTCCTCCTGTTCAATCTCAGTTGTTTCCTTTACACCATGAGTGAATTCCATATTTTATCAGTTTATAGTACAGAGGAAGAGTCTGTGAGGTTCTTTTTTACTTTATCAAAACCATCTTGATGTTATCATTGTCTGATAACTTTCACCTTTGAATGTTCATTGACCGTCGTGTCCTTCACCATCAGGCTGCGACTCCCCTCAGCTGTCACTGCCTGCTGACTCGGGAGTTTGAGCGGGTCGGTCTGCTGCGATACAGGGCCATGTTGGACCCTCAGCAGTGGAAGGAAGCGTACTTTGTTCTGCAGAAGTCCAACCTCTTCATCTGTCCCCGAAACGATGGAGCAGCAGAGGACATCATCAACCTGAACCGTCTGCAGGAGCTGAGTCAGTCCTGGTCCTGGTCTACAGTCTGATAACTGATCCATTCTGTTTGATTGATGAGCTGAAGCCGACTCTGTTTGTGTTGAAGGTGTTGCCTCCGAGACCGAGAACCATGAGAAGAAGGAAATCCTGGTTTTAGTGGAAAAAGGAAGGTGAGATGAGGACCAGTTGATGCAGTCTTGGTTTTGACGTCTGTTCTTCATTGTTGCTTTCGTCTCTCCCTCAGGACTCTCCATCTGCAGGGCATCGGACGCACAGATTTCTCTCTGTGGTACTCGGATATCCAGCGAGCAGCAGGCGGAAAAGGAAACACTCTGAGAGAGCAGCAGCTGAGCAGAAACGACATCCCCATCATCGTGGACAGCTGCATCGCCTTCATCACTCAGTACGGTGAGGATGAGGAGGAATGCGGTATAGACTGCAGTAGTTTAATGTGGATGGTGAAGCTGTATTCAATAGATATTCCTCCTCTCTCTTTGTGTGCTTGAGTGATGTTCTGAGCATGTTCCATAGGTCTGGGCCACGAGGGGATCTACAGGAAGAACGGTGCCAAATCCAGGATCAAACGCCTGATGGAAGAGTTTCGCAAAGACGCTCGAAACGTCAAACTGCGGATCGGAGACCACTTCATCGAGGATGTGACGGACGTCCTGAAAAGGTTCTTCAGAGAGGTGGACGACCCCATCTTCATGGCCGACCTCCACCCGCTGTGGCAGGCGGCAGCCAGTGAGTCCACGTCACCTTAGAAAGAGTCGTGGTCGTGAGAGTTCAGTCATCAGTTCTCAGGGCTGGACATGAATCTTGTTATACTGCTTCTGTCCATAGAATGAGCAGAGTTACTCAGCGCAGGTGCTCAGATGTCAGGTCACCTGATTTAGTTAATTATTTTCTGATAATAATAACAATACAATACAAAAAAATTTCCTCAGAGATAAGGAGTGAAAAAGTAAAACAATAACAACAATAACAGTAAACAAACAAACAAAAAGAACAGAGTCTGTGTGTAGTGTGTCAGTATTTGTTCAGGCCACATTATTGACAATGCCTTTCTCTATATGTCGACCATTTCCCCCAGCCTTTCATAAAGAGATCTTTCATTTTCAGCTTGTATGTAAGATGCTCCATCACAAGTGTCTCTTCAATAATTAACAACCATTGTTTGTAGCTTGGAGCGACAGTCTTAAGCCAGTTCTTAGTAATGGCTTTCCTTCTAGCTGCCAAGATGATCTTCTCCTACATTACAGTTCAGTCCAAATGTCTCAGGTATAGAGCAAGACAAGATTTAGGAATTACATATCCCTATACACCACAGAGAGCTGAATGAACATCTCTCCAGAGGGGCTGTATATTTGTGAATTTACAAACAATGTGTGTGTGATCTGGATCCATGTGGTTACATAGTCTCCAGCATCACTGTTGAGCTTTCATCTGTTTACTTTTCATTTTAGGTGTGATGAAATAACCAATTAGATTCTTCCAATTAAATTCTCTCCATCTCAGTGTGTTTTCCAAATATTCTACCTCATCGAATTTGCTTGGTATGAATTTGTCATCAAAAGCAATCCATTTTAGTAGTCCTGTTTCCTTTCCTAATTTTAGTTGTTTCACTGTGGAATACCATAAATCTAAAGTATAGCATATCACTGGGTTAAGATCATACTCCCCTTTTATGTAAGTCACAGTTAATGTAGTACTTGTTTAAATTGGGTATTTTAATGTAGAAACTTAAATATCTTTGCATCTAGCTACATAGCCTTCATTACACAAGTAAATTAAGTGGTGCAGTTGCACAGCATGAAAATATTCTTTAGATATTCTTTCCTTTCGATTTGAAAGTGCCATCCCCTCTTTGTCTTTAGATAGTTGTAGTGTGGTATGACGTATTCTAGGTCGTTTACCTCCCCACTCAAATCTTGATGCACTTATCCCATTTAAAAATTGGTCTTTTGGTTTATCTACAGGGAGAGATAAGAACATACATAACAGACGTGGCAAGATGTTCATTTTTACCACATTTATGCTGTCATTTAATCCCAGTGGATAAGTGGTTATCTGTCGACATCTTCCCTTATGTTTTGTCAATATGTTCATAGTTACTTCTAGCAGGGTTCTCCCCAGACGGTGGAACAGCGGCGCTGTGCCGCTATACCGCTAGGTCAGCGCCGCTATACTCCGTGCGTGACGGTGACGAGTGTCCGTCCGTCCGTCCCCCGGTTGACGGCTAGGAGCTCCCGGCTGATGGCGATGACCGTCCGTCCGTCAGTCTGCCCATGTCTCTTCCCCCCCCCCCCCGGACTGACGTTGACAAGTGTTTGCGCACCCCCCCAAGGACAGACGGTGCGCCGCTACATTAAAAATTTCTGGGGAGAACCCTGTCTAGTAATAATAATTGGAAAGGTCTTTAGTTATGTTTATGCCGAGATATTCAACTCAACTTCAGCCAGTCTGAAAAGTGATTGAGCAACTTGTCTGTGGGCCTTTCCTCACTTGTCTGCATGATTACATTCACTGTTACAGATTTCCTCATCTCTGGATCATCTTCACAAAGTTCCACCCTGTCCATGGACTCATACGGCCAATTCTCTTCTGATGTCCAAAGGAACTCTGGTTCAGAGATCCATCTTGGGTTCCTCATGAACCTCTCTGTGCTCACCCCTCTAGAGCAGTCATCAGCAGGGTTTCTCCTTGTGTCAATATATCTCCACTGAGAGACTTGCGTGGCCTCCCTAATTCTAGATGTCCTGTTCGTCACATCGGTATGAAAACGAGTGTGGTCATTTGAGATGTACTTTAAGGTCGATGTGCTGTCAGATCAAAACACTGACCTATCTGTAGGTGGCGGTAGTTCTTCTTTTAACATTTTATCGACTTTGACTGCCAAAGCAGCAGCAGCTAACTCTAGCCTTGGGATGATTTGCCGTTTCAATGGAGCTACTCTTGCCTTGCCCATCAAGAATGTTACATAGACTTTTCCTGCTGCATTTGTCATTCTGAGATAGCTGTCTGTACCATAGCCTAGCTCGCTGGCATCAGAGAAGTGGTGAATGTGACTATGCACTGAGTCACCAAAATCCTTTGGCTTAACGCAGCGTGGAACTTAAAAATCTGCAAGCTGTGAGAGACAGTTAGTCCACTTTGTCCACTGCTCAGAGAGAGTGTTGGGAATGGTTATGCCCCATCCAAGGTCCTGTCGGCACAGTTCCTGCAACAACAGTTTAACTGGCAATGTAAGTGGGGACAGAAAGCCTGATGGATCATATATATAGCTCACCATGCCCCTTTTGGTAAGTGCACGCTCGCTGATGGTGATGTCGAACTTGAAGGAGTCACTTTGGACCACCATTGAGGTCCTACGGCTTGTTCCATGGGAAATTGATCTTTGCTCACGTCCAATTTCTTTATCTCTTTCGCTTTGTCCACCAAGGACAGCTCTACTGTTGCTTATCCACTTTGGCAAATGGAAGCCTCCTGTTGTTGCTGAACGTGTTCAGTGAATGATTGTTCATGAACTCGCCCATATTTTGGGCGAACGTGAACTGAAAATACTATATTCTGCCTGATGAACATTATTGTGAACGCGTTCATTCTGGCGTTTGTGAAGGGCGCTCTCACACAGTTTAACTTCATTCAAGAGAGTGCCAGATTTCCATAGAGCCTTCAGGGCGAAAACCAAGCTAAAACACACCTTAAACAGGCCTTAATATGTAGCAGAAAAAAACACCCAATCTGGCAACACCAGCCACCACAGAGTCGCATCACCGCATGAGTCATCAACATAGAGACAAAAACGAATGAAGGCAGCAGCACTACCTCAGACTCTGCCTCCACAATTAATATGGCATCTTCGTATGATTACTTAAAACAATTTTATGAAAAGGTCAGTGATGACCCAGGTGGGAAAAATCTGACCTTTTTGTGTAAACTTCACCCACCGGGTTTCAAGTAGCAACTCCATACATCATCAACATCAACAGCAAACCTGAAACGGCACATTGAACTAAAGCAGCCGGCGAGCGTTTCAAGGTATGTGCAAGTGAATAAAAAATCAAAAGAAATGGCATTTTTGGAACTGTGAACTTTGTTCAAAATTTTGGATTATGAACTATGAACTGAACTAGTTCATTTTAAAGTTTTTGAACTGAACTTTGAACTAGTTCATGCAGAAAGTTAACTTTCCCAACAATCGAAGCCTCCTCTATGACAGACTCCAGTAAGGTTTAAAATTAGTTCCATTGCGTCTAGTTCTGTGGGCATTGATTTCAAACAATCACCTGCATAAAAAATAATCAATGATTGTGTTTGTTTCCTCAGGAGGGAATTAATTTGCATTGTACTGTGCAGTCTTTCTGAGTGCAAAGTTGGCTATGCTTGGTGAAGGAATGCACCATCCAAATGAACAGTCATGCGGAATTCCATAGGAGCATCATCCACATTTCCTTGTGGTGACCATGAGATGCGCAGGAAGTCTGTGTCTCTTTCTGTCACCTTGATTTGGTGGAACATGGCCTGTATGTCTGCCATCAGAGCTACCAGCTCCTCTCGGAAACGTGTCTGCACTCCTATCAGTGTGTTTGTCAAATTTGGGCCTTGAAGTAGTTCAGTAGTAGAGTTAAAGGATGTCCCCTGAAAGGTCGCACCACAATCAAACATTACTCTGATGGTCTTCTTTTTTGGGTGGTATACCCCATGATGAGGGATATACCAAACTTTCCCATCAGTTCTATTCAGTTGTGCAGGGTGAACCATTTCAGCATAGCCCTTTTGAATGACATCACTGAGGAACTCTGCATACTCCCTTTGATAGTTAGAATCTCTTTTGAACTTCCTTTTCAGATTCAACAGCCACTGTTCTGCAACAGGGTGGTTGACGTGACGCTCCATTTTTGTGTTCATGGTGACAAATATAAATGAAAATGTATAATATTTCATTAAAATATCAGTTTTTATATACAGTTTAATCTTCCAGAACTAATGCATCTGAAATTAATGAGCATTATATTTCAAATATGTAAATATTTTTTTAAACATGTTATTTGTCCACTGGCGTGACTGTCCGGGGTAGCATTGCTTATCTTAAAACTACTGTAATTAAATGAAAAATAAGTCGAAATACATAAAAATATTTGTATAGATGTTATAATAGTGTTAACTTAATGAAACTAAAGGTTTTAAGTCTTAACGTCCCCATTTAGAATAATTATGACACATTACATTTTGTCCGCAAAACTGGTGTCCACCTGGTGTGACGCCATTCTGCAGATATAAAACAGGCTTTAATTTGGGCACCCTATTACTGAGAGGGGCCCTTCTTCATCCAGGAAGTACAGTAGACCTCACTGGAGCACATGAACTGCACACAAGGTGAGTTCTGTCTCAAATATTTTCATAATATTGCTATTTCCGCGCACTGTTGGAAATGGTATCCGTAATGCAGTCCTTTGGTGTGACGTAATTTAAGTATTGATCTGAAATTTTTGATCAATGTATATTGATTGACTATTGAAAATAGTGTACACCTTAACACTGTTAGTCAGGATTAAAGACTGTCTCTCATATAGGTAGACCGTAAACTGGCCTTGATCTTGAAAACGTCCACTGGTGTGACAGCATTGTCCTATAGTGTGACATGAAATCAGCGTCACACTGGTGGAAATGGCTGTCACACCAGTGGATGTAGGCTTTATCAAGGGGTACAAAACCATCACTCTCTCCCTCCTAACCTCCCTCCCTCCATTCTAACATCCCCCTAACCTCCCTCCCTCCCCCTCCCGTCCCTCACAACCTCCCTCCCTCCTAACCTCCCCCAAACTCCCTCCCTCCCCCTCCCTCCTAACCTCCCCCCAACCTCCCTCCATCTCACCCCCAACCTCCCTCCCTATCAATCTCCCCCCTTCCAACTTCCACCCTTTCTTACCTCCTTCGCTCCTAACTTCCTCCCACCTCCCAACCTCCCAGCTTCCTATCCCCTTCCTAACTTCCCTCCCAACCTTTAGTAGCTATTTGTAGTAGTGATGTTTGCATTTTCTTTTTTCAAATTTTGCCTTTTTCTCTTACTTTTACTCTCAGAATCAAACTCATTTTCAATGGGAGTGCTACGGGCACTTTTACGCTAGCATCAAAATCTCTATTTTTAAAACACTAAGAAGGCTCGACACAACATGAAACTTTGCTCATAGTATCACCAGGGTCTCTACACATGAACATGAGCATTGAGAACATTGTTTGTGTACATAGAGTTTAATAAAAAGAAAGTTTTTGAACTACTCATGTTAGCAGTAGCTTCTTCCTCTAGCCGTCGTCATGGCAGCCCAGGTGTACTCGAGGATCGACATGTCTGAGTGTATGTGGTTCAGTTGAGTTATGTGTAAAGACCCTGGTGATACTACGAGCAAAGTTCTGTGTTGTGTCGAGTCTTCTTAGTGTTTTAAAAATAGAGATTTTGATGCTAGCATAAAAATGCCTGTTGCACTCCCATTGAAAATGAGTTTGAGCCGAAAACGAAAATACGGTCAATCTTAAAAGTGTCTCGTTCGTAATTATGCATTTACACGAAGGTTTGACTCATATACATTCACAAAAAAGCCTAGTATACATTTTGGTGAGAGTTTCACTTCAGAGCATGTGAGTGGAGCTGAGCGGCGAGAATTTCCTCTCCCCGCTTACATGGGTGTTCGCTCCTTCGCTCCATCGCTCAAAGTTAAACCAGTCAGCTCCGCTCAAAGACCGCTGTCCGCTCACCTAAAATTTAATTCAGCTCCGGTGAAATCGCTCCACGCTCGCTCAAATTTAAAAGCGGGAGCAATTCATGATGTTGCACCTATATGACCTGTCTGCTTGCTTTTCGAAATATTTTACAAACTCCATCTCTCAACAAATGACCCTAGACTCGTGGAGAGCGGTATTGGAACGGAACTGGAGCGAAACGGAACCATCGCTCTGGCCTTTGGATTAAAACCCACTCTGCGCTCCGACTATATTTTGCACGCTCAGCTCCCCCCTCGCTCCGCTCTGCTCACATGCCCTGTTTCACTTTAAGGCTAGTTTGAGATCCACGCTGTAAGTGAGAGGATGAGATGACAAACAAGGAAAGGACCAGGAAGTGTAGGGAGAGGCTGAATAAATTGTTCAATGAATTTTACCCAAACAGTAGTTTGTTTTTTTTAGGTCAATTCCATTTATGGTTATGAAATGTGACAAGAAGGCCCTATGGCTATTTGAAAAATGATTTTACTTGAGTTGTATGAAAAATGTGACTGAATTAAATACAGATAACAGTAGTTTTAACTTCTTATCCCGTATAACCTTTAACTTAAAACTTTTATCTTTTTATTTTAGTGAATTTTAAAATAAATTTGAACAAGAAAAGTAATAAGCCAGGTCAATTTTGTTTACATGTTCATGTTATGTTGCTAAATGTTATGATGGCTCCCAAGTCTTTTTTATGGGAATGTTGGTTTCTTCTTCTTTCTTCTGACTTTATTGTACAAAAACATTTGAACTTGAAGTTGTAACTTTATTTTAATGAATTTTTAAATGAATTTGAACAAGAAATAATAAATGTGACTTTATACAAAACAGGGGCATACCGGTACATTTTGTCATCCAATGGTGTGACGGAATGTCCTGTGGTGTGACAAACTGAATTATAAGTGGAAAAGGCATTTTAATGCACAAATTAATGTAAAAAGTGTTGAATAGTATAATAATGATTTCATCACTATGCACATATAAGGATGGAATGAAGCTTCATTAGGTTTTATACAAATTATAATCAATATAATCCAGACGTTTGGGTAAAGTCCCTATGTGTACATCTTATAGTAGGATAATAACATGATTGTGAATTTTTATTGGTTACTTTTGATGTGGGAATATAATTAGGACAAACTGATAAGGATTGTGCATAACTGTCTTATCGTTCACACAATCTCTGAATTAAATATTAACATTGAAAGTGTTGTCACACCGGTGGGCAATATTTAGGACTTTTGAGTTATTCGCATCCACTTGATAGCAGAGTCTCCACACGTTCCAACAATACTATTTCTATCCCTCTACGACCAAGTTTCACTGATCCAGCAGCCAAATATGACAAAAAACAACAAGCGCCTTTGAAAAACAAAACCAGAAATGCTGTCTTACCTTTGTAGTATCACAGCGAAAGTTTAATCCACAGAAATAAAAACTGCTAAAATGGAACGACTACATCTCCCAGCATGCTTTGGGGGTCTTTTCTGCTTCTTTGACATGCTTAGCACGCTTTTCAAAGGCTCTGATTGGGTCAAAGCGCCTGTCCGTCACGGAGTGTCACTCATCCTTATCGCTTTGTGATTCGCTAGTCGTGTGGTTTAACTGAAAACAATGCACAGAACTTGATTCTATTGGCTCTTACGATTCCAACGAGGTGTCATGCTTCAAGATTGACCAATTGGGACCGAAGATATTGCAAGTAAGGACAAAGGGGCTCCGTCGTATTCCAAGCTCATGACGCACAGTGACACACTGCAGGCTAGCTTGACACAGATAACGTACGGACTTACGTCAGCTGTTCTACTTGAGGACGCATAGGCATTTCTTTACTTAAACCTCTGTAATTTTTCTCTGCTTTATTTCAGCAGCATCAAACTTCTCACAAGTGATGTCCAGATGTTGTTCCATTGCTTTATTGAGTTTTTAGGCTACTGTGGCAACGGAACGGAACGGAACGGAACGGAACAGTTGCATCAATAGTGATGCTTACACTTCTGATGGAATCTCACAAGTGTTACCTTTTATTGTAATACCCAAAAATTTGCACATTAGCTTGTACTTACAGAGATACACCCTATTTATTCTGAGTATGTCATTTTCGAGCAGGAACCTCAAAAAGGGACTCAGGGAAGAACAGGTTAAGCAAGATAATTATATGTAATTTGACATACATTTTAGAAATATTTTTTTTTCCACTTTGGATTTGAGTTCACGTCAACCACCCAACAACACAGTTGTTGGGCATTGTGATGTTATCTACTTTGAAAGGTAGTGATCCTCTTTTACTTTAACAGATTCATGCAATGTTCAGGAATTTCTTATCCTCTTGCCCTGACATTTCCCTTTTTTTTCATAGCCTTTCTCATTGAAATCAGTGTTATATTGACTCACCAGGAATTCTTGCAGGTCGACCAAGGAGATCCTATTTGCTGTTGCTCCATGTTCTTGTGAGTTGATCACCTGTCAGGGTTCCATCATGTTTGCTGCAATCATTCCAATGAGTAGGTCAATGTCAGAATCTGAGGTAAGTGGACTTCACTTAGGTAAGGCCATTCCTTTAAATCCTCCTGTGTTGGGATGTTGTCTTTTGTCACTGGCATGGACTTTTTCGTGTAGACTTTCGGTATAGGCATGAATTTTCTGCTTTTCAGCTTACTCACTTCTAGTCCTGACAGCATCACACTCTTGACAGGTATTTCATACGACAATGTTCTCAGCAACACAGTGGTTGGTTTCCCTTCCAGGCTCAACTTCTGCGCCAGCCTTTCAGTGCAAAATCTCTGGTCTGGTTGACAGACTTAACTTTAACAGGTAAGATTGAAAGTGTACATTTAGAGTTCCCAGCCCTGTTGTGCATACAGACATTTGATGACACATTTGGGATGGATTGTGCTGGCTCTGCTGACTTGGAGGTCTCTCCGTTGACCTGAAAGTTGATGTGAAGCACAATGGGATGCTTTCGGTTGCAGATGTTGCATGACAGACGGTCCTTGCAGTCTTTGCTTATGTGCCCTTAAACAAACAATCAAAGCAGAGTCCTTTTTCTTTCAAAAGGTTTAACTTCTCCCTGTGTGTTTTCTCCTTGAGGTCAGAGCAGTGCTCCAAACAGTGAGCATCTTCACAGCAGATGCATTTGGGCTTTGGATTATCGCTGTTCAAGCTTTGAGCCACCGGAGTGCTCTGTGTTGCCACACCAGTTGCATAAGACGACTTGGGCCTAGAGATGGACTTACTAATATTACCGGACTTACTGGACTTACCGGAGTGCTCTGTGTTGCCACACCAGTTGCATAAGACGACTTGGGCCTAGAGATGGACTTACTAATATTGGGCCTTTTCCTGCTTGCAACTGACTCTTGTATGTCGCCAAATATTGGGTTGGAACATATCTTTGCCTGTTTCTCAATGAACTATACAAGATCTGTGAATGTGATACTGCTGTTGCCATCCTCCAGCTTTTCTTGAGTTTTAATCTGCCATTTATCCCGCAGCTTGTAGGGCAATTTCATGACAATGGCTTTCAAGGTGGAGGCTACATTCAGTTCTTTCATGTTGTAGGACATACACTGCTTGATAATAAAGGTAATTAATCACTGGTGATTAATAACACACTCGTAAATGGGCACCACCTCCGTTGTTTAGTTCTTGGAATGATCCGGAGGAAGTTATTCCAAACATCTAACTGTACAAGTTTGGCTTGAAAAGTTCATTCAATTTCAAATCAATTTATTTAGTTTCAAAATATATATTCAGTCTCATATTCTGAAGCAGCGACTTCTTTGGACAGATCCATCGGTTCTCCACATTAAAATTAAGTTCCAGACAACGATAAACGATTATATATGTTTATTGACCAAATAATTCAGGGTAAAATAAATGAAATGACAATTTTAGACGAACAACAACAGATAACAGAATAGGTAAAGACTGTCATAAGCAAAGTAATAAAGTTATGTGACCGTCGGCAGATGGTGAAATTAAAGGGTCGTGTTTTTATACATTAAATATTACTTGAGTAATTTTTGATAGTAACGAGACCCTAATCTCAATTATCTTAAGTTCATAAGATAGAAGTCAGAACTTAGACAGAAGTCAGAACCTAGACAGAAGTCAGAACTTTGGACACCAACCTCGCTCTTACGTGTGTGGATCCAGCAGTATGAAGACGTTCAGCCTGTTTTGTCTGGAAATCAGGAGGTCCTGAAGTTTGATTTCCTTGAGAGAGGGTTGGACTACGGCATGGCGCTTCGGTCCAATAGCCAGCGGGAGGGCTGGTACTCTGTTGAGGAGCTCTCGGTCTGAAGGCCCAGCGGGGATTCTGCATTGGGAGCGCTGGGGGCAGAGTCGGTCTTAGTTGGGAGCACACAAAGTCTCTTTTTAGTTGGAGACTACTTGTCTTCTGAAGCAGACAATTACTGCAACGTTCTTCATCAAATGAGGATAGTCTTGAAAAATAATTTTTCTTTGTTGTTTCAAGTGGTGGTTCTTGAGTTCTGATTCTTAAACTAATTCAACTTCTTCTGGATCAGGCGGTCATACTTTTACGATATATGGAAAATCAAAAAGAAAATAACTTTGTTCTATTAAAAACTTGGATAAAAATAAAGTACTTAAATTAGTGATTCAATTCACTTTTCTTAGAAAAGTTAGTCGGCTGACAGTAGCCTCTTTCACACTGCCGTTTGCATGCGGGGATCCTGCGCCAATTCTCCGCATCCTCCTCTGTGTGAAAGTTTCAGATGCGGAGAGGGGGGAAATTTTGCTCCGGCACTGATCCGCCTCTGGAGGTAGTATCAGGGCAGCATTATTGGTGAGCCGTCCCAGTGTTAACGGATAACATTACAGGACCGAACAAAAGTAACGTAGTAACTGTAACTGTCTTTGGCTTCCTCACATTTCTGCTCAAAAAACAGTGTCTGTGTTTATGATGAAAATAAATTACTGCGACCGTCAGCCCTCCCGACCAAGACTTCAGGAAACTTTCCCCCAGAAAACACCCTCCGTCCCCACGAGTGACAGAGTCAGACAGCGTCCTGTTTACTGATGGTGATAACGTATAATTATGTAATTTAGCGCGAAAAACTTAACCCCGTCACTTCCCAGGATGTTTGGTGGGTCAGGATCTCAATCACTACACATTATAACAGCATTCATATGATTGGTTGTATCATATGAATGCTGGTCGAACAGTCGTAAATAACAGTTTGACACGTGAGGTGGAAGAACACACAGATTAGGTTTCCCACCTAGCCTTTCCCCCACTGGAGAATGTTTCAGAGGGAGAGAGATGTAGATCGGTAAGGCACATTAAATCACCACATCTGTGTTAGAAAACAGTTCTCATTTCTTCTGATGTGGAGAGAAAAGACTATCGTGCTTGACCTCGTTTGACCGAGGAAAAAGGAGTCCATCTTCTTTTGGGGGGGGGAAAAGACCAGATGTGATTATGGGTAGTAAATTACTAAAAGAAGTCTCCAATGATGTGTTTATAGCAAGAAAAACATTGTTTCTTCTTACTTGGTATAGAGGTTTTGAGACAAACAGGCACCTTTATAAAAAACGGTCAACTTGGTAATTAATGACAGAAACAGGGACTCAGAACCTAGAGGAAGGTGAGAGGAAGAGACAGTTTCTCCTCTTCTTGCCAGGTCAGGAGGTGACAGGGGCTCTCAGGCCCATATGCTGGAAGAAGGAGCCAATTTGGGTCAAAGGTAATCATGGCAGAACAGGACCTCTTTAAGATGCAGAGATGGAAGGGCTTGTGTTCCTACAATGTAATCCAGCTTTGCCATGGCATTACAGCACCCTTTGAGATACAAGGCATAGTCTTTTAAGGGTTTAAGTCTTCAGACTTTATGGTAGGCCAATAAAGTGCTTTCTCAGTGTAAGCAGTGGAAATCTTATACTCATTGCCGAAATGTTCACGCAACAAGCATTTGGCTCTGGGATAGCCTTGGTTTCCGTCCATATGCTGGCAACTTCTTACTAACTGTCTAGCCTGGCCCTTTGTGTATTGCTGAAGGTAAAACAATCTGGTAACTCTTTTAGGTGGCAATAAAGACAATTGTTGCTGCTTGATTAGCATATATGTGATTTTGATGTGATAGATTTTGTCTATTCAATATGGTAATCAGATTACTAGAAGCTGCACTGTCTTGTACTGGCCTGCACTGTTCCTGACCGTGTTGTGTCTGTGATAACACAACACGGACAGGAACCTGCTGTGCATGCATGTGATTTTAAAATACCATCATCAGCCAGCTGTCTGTATTCTGTACTGAGCTCAATTCTTTCTGTGTGATCGTGAGATTTCTTTGAGTCTTTGAGTTGCCTGCACTGACTGTGGCCTTTGAGCTGCACCTATAGCCTCTTGGGTGTCCTGACGCAGCCATTGTCCTTTGTGGTCACCCTGGGTACCTGCTTGCCTGCTGCGCGGTTGGAACAAGGATATATGCTGCACTCCATGCCTGGGTCAATCAGTCCTTTCCTCAAGCATGTTGGTTGGTTGAGATCTTGCATACGAAGTATCCATATTGGTGAGATCCACTTTGCTCTCCTCTAGGTACTTGTTAATTCCATCAACCAGAGTGGAAGCCACTTGCTCTTCAGCACCACCCAACACTACAAGCTTGGCATTTGCAGCAGCTAGTTCATCTTAAAAGTCCAGAGTCTCCTTTTGCCTCCTTAATTCCTCTTTTCCTTTTGTTAACAGTTCTTCCTTTGCTTGATCAGACATGAGTTCATTCATCTTATACTTTTTATGAGTCAATGTTCCACTATTATTCTTTCTAGCAGTTTTTGCATCATTGCATCTCAGTTGCTCTAATAACTCAGATGGTTCAACCTGCTCTTCTGTTATAACAGGTGAAGAAGCTGTGGCATTGGTATCCATATTGATAACCAGGGGTGCGGTATCGACCTTATTCCTGACTTCGTGAGTTTACCCATGGTTCATAGAGGTAGTCGGTTATGCTCTTCCAGTAGAACTAGTTGAACTCTGTGTTTACGCTAGTGTAGCTGTCATGCTCGCTCTAAAAAACAGCTTTTAACACAAAGAAAGCGACAGAATGGACAAAAATCGGAGGTGGATACACGATACGGATGTTTTAAAAAGTCGTGAGGACAGTTTTGTCACAGTGCCTCACCTGTCAGTTCTCACGGAGTGGGTAGATGACATGAAGCAATGGCCCAACGTTAGCTACATCGACATGGTTAATTATCTTGTATTTTTTTAAGTTGTTGACAGCAAAGAATTATGCAATTACAAAAGCACAAAAGCATACAACTACCTGCACAGTAACAAAATAGGGAAAGTACTGTTGAAGAAACACAGCAAGTTTATATTTCTGAAGGCAGCAGTAGAACCCAGCCAGAGCGTTATTCAAGCTAAACATACAGCGTGGATAATGCTGAAGAAAAGTGGAGTCGCGGAGACTGGCGGCAGCTTGTGCATTGCCGGGTAAGAGAAGTCATGCAGTCATGAAGCAGCTATTCTGTGGAAGTCATTCATAAACCCAAATATTTATTTTAGCCTCAAAGCCGCAAGCAACACTAGTCTCCGTTCCTCCTTCCTCGGCATGGTGCACAGGGCACGGATATGTTTGTCGAAGTTGTTGATGTTATACACAAGAAGTTTCGGACAAAAACTTCTGTTTTCTTGAATAGTTGTGGCAACCAACAACGGCATTAACCCTCTGAGGTCGATTGACGCGCCGGCGCGTCAAAATCACGTGACTAATTTCAGATGACGTAGCAGCGAGACGGAGTAAAACCGGAGTTACGATGTATTATGTATGCCACACTTTTTCGCTAGTGTTGCCGTCACGTTTGCTGCGCGTTTGGTGTTTCCTCACGAACGTGTCCGCAAGCAGGAAGTGCAAGCAAAAAAAACATGTTCCTATTGGTGGATAAAGGCACTACACCAGCCAATCACAAAATTACATGGCAAATCACGTGATTTGGTTGCTAAGGGCGGGGGGCAAGATTTGGAAGGGACGGGGCAGAAAAGTGAAAGCAGCAGTGCCGGTCAGAGAGGCAGCGACAGAGATCGCGAGTTTTGAGAGTTGGGAGATTTGTGACCTTTAGCGTGTTTGGAGTGCATAGTTAGTGTGCTATGTAGTGTGTTTAGTGTGTAATGGAGTCGTTTTTTTGTTTAATGAGTCAAAACAACAAGGAGAGTGCCGAATGTGGAGCAGGCAGTGCAGCTTTTCATTGAGCTGGAGGAGCTCAGGCAGACCTGAGCCTGAGGCGTTGACTGCATTTAAATGTAAGTAGTTACATATAACTTTGTACATTTCAAAAACTTATGCACAGATTTAGCAAACAACAATTTACTTATAATGTTTGCATTATAAGTAATAAAAATGGTTCGTTGAAAAAATCTAACTTTTTCCTACTCTGATTTTATGTTTTTTTGTGATTTTAGGTCCATTGTGTTAATACAGTATGTCAAAATGAAAAAATAACTGTACAGTCACACATGTGAGGTTGTGCTGAAAATAATGACACCAAACAAGGCAAGGTAAATTGTTTTTGAGGTGAAATATAATGGTAAAATCAAAAATGGTCAAAAACTGACAATTACACCCCAGACCCCAGAGGGTTAACCTTCGTTGTTTTGGGTTAGCTTGGCGGGGGCAGCCAGTCATGCAGTTGCAAGGCACCTGGAAACAGAAAACCACCGACTGAAGTAGTTATCTGTCATGGGAGCCCCAATAGGCTTCTGAAGGAAGGGGTGGATGGGGGTGGGGGGGTGGGGGGGTGGGGGGGGGAATTAGGACAATTCCAACAAAAGGTAAAAACTAATATAAAATTATTAAACCATCATCATTGAGTATTTATTAATATAGATATAGTAATGATATGATTAATGAGCTCTTTGTTTTTACTTGTTTGTGGCAGTAAAAGTTAAATATCCCCATTGACCAAAAAGTAAACATCCTTATTGACCCACCACCCCCCTGTATCTGCATGAAATGGTTTGATCCTGCCTTAGCCACTTATCAGTGATGGTGTTTAGTTGCAGTCAGTAGATGCTCCAGAACTACAGTGCCTAAATCAATATCTGGTTTTCAAGAAAGGAAAGAGAGGAAAGAGAGAGAGGAAAGACAAAGGAAAAGGTGTCAATCTGTAACCCAGTTTTTCACCAAGAAAGGTGGGTAGCTTATAGTCTGTGAGTGGTAATAACCTGTTGGCTTAATGTGCATAGTGAAAAAAGCTACCTAGCTAGCTACAGACTAGTGTTAGCGTACATTTCATTAACATTTAATAAGTGCAGGGAAACATTTAGCAAGATAATCATATTAAATCATTGTCCCTGCTCCTTTTAGCAGACTTAACAACAGATGAGTCAGCAGCAGCCCAGTCTCCCCATAACTGTACCCCTCCCTGTTCCAGTGAAGAAGGTGAGCAACATTGTGTTCGATGACATGCCAGTTGGCATCATTGCAGGGAGTCTGTCAGGATTTCTCTGTCTCTCTTGCTCTTTTTACCATTATAAAAAAGAATATGAAATATTTATTAATGACAGAAATTCACACACAAATTATTTTCTCGCATATTGATCAATGAGGCAGAGTATAATTAAAATGAACCTGTCATTCAAACAGATATTATACAGGTATTCACCAGTTTTGTGATAGATTTCTTATTTCTCTTGAAACTAGTTGTATCCATGTCATAATCCATTAACACATTAAGGTCTCCCCCACAAATACATGCGCCCTCTGCTTCCAATGCCCTCCATCCATCCATCTTCTTCCGCGTTATCCAGGGCCTGGTCGCGGGGGCAGCTGCCTGAGCAGGGACGTCCAGACTTCCCTCTCCCCGGACACTTCCTCCAGCTCTTCCACTGCACCAATCCGCCTGTCAATCTCACGCTCCATCCTTCCCTCACACGTGAACAAGACCCCAAGATACTTAAACTCCTCCACTTGAGGCAGGAACTCTCTCCCAACCCGGAGGGAGCAGGCCACCTTTTTTCCGGTCGAGAACCATGGCCTCGGACTTGGAGGTGCTGATTCTTATCCCAGCCGCTTCACTCTCGGCTGCAAACTGCCCCATGACATGCTGGAGGTCTTGGTTCGAAGGAGCCAACAAGACAACATCATCTGCAAAAAGCAGAGATGAAATCCAGTGGCTCCCAAACCAGACCCCCTCCGGCCCCTGGCTGCGCCTAGAAATTCTGTCCATAAAAATAATGAACAGAACCGGTGACAAAGTGCAGCCCTGCCGGAGTTCAACATGCACTGGGAACTGGGACGAAAACCGCATTGTTCCTCCTGAATCCGAAGTTCGACTATCGGCCGAATTCTCCTCTCCAGTACCCTGGAATAGACTTTCCAAGGGAGGCTGAGGAGTGTGATCCCCCGATAGTTGGAACACACCCTCCGGTCCCCCTTTGTAAATAGGGGGACCACCACCCCGGTCTGCCAGTCCAGAGGCACTGTCCCCGACTGCCACTCGATGTTGCAGAGACGTGTCAGCCAAGACAGCCCCACAACATCCAGAGACTTGAGGTACTCAGTGTGGATCTCATTCGCTTTCGGACTACCTCAGTGACTTCAACTTGAGTGATGAATGAGTCAACCTCTGAGTCCCCAGCCTCTGCTTCCTCCATGGAAGACGTGTCAGTGGGATTGAGGAGATCCTTGAAGTATTCCTTCCACTGCCCGACAATATCCCCAGTCGAGATCAACAGCTCCCCACCTCCACTATAAACAGTGTTGGTGAAGGACTGCTTCCCCCTCCTGAGGTGTGGATGGTTTGCCAGAATTTCTTCGAGGCTGACCGATAGTCCTCCTCCATGGCCTTCCCAAACTTTTCCCAGACCCCAGTTTTTGCTTCTGCGACTGCCCGTGCTGCTGCCGCTTGGCCTGCCGATACCCGTCAGCTGCCTCAGGAGTCCCCCAAGCCAACCAGGCTCGATAGGACTCCCTTCTTCAGCTTGACAGCATCCCCTACTAGTCCACCACCGGGTTCTGGGATTGCCGCCACGACAGGCACCGGAGACCTTACAGCCACAGCTCCAGACAGCGACGTCAACAATGGAAGTGGAGAACATGGTCCATTCGGACTCAATGTCCCCAGCCTCCCTTGGGATCTCCCGGAGGTGGGAGTTGAAGACCTCCCTGACAGAGGGTTCTGCCAGATGTTCCCAGCAGACCCTCACAATGCGTTTGGGTCTGCCAGGTCTGTCCAGCTTCCTCCCCTGCCAGTGGATCACACTCACCACCAGGTGGTGATCAGTTGACAGCTCAGCCCCTCTCTTCACCCGAGTGTCCAAGACATATGGCCGGAGGTCAGATGACATGACTACAAAGTCGATCATTGACCTCCGTCCTAGAGCATCCTGGTGCCACGTGCACATATGGACGCCCTTATGCTTGAACATGGTGTTTGTTATGGACAAACTGTGACTAGCACAGTAGTCTAGTAACCACTCGGGTTCAGATCGGGGAGGCCGTTCCTCCCAATCACGCCTCTCCGACTATCTCTAGCCAGTACCCTTTTGAACCCTCCTGCGGGCTGAGCCCGACCGGGTCCGGTGGGCAAAGACCCGGCCACCAACCCCAGGCCTGGCTCCAGGGTGGGGCCCCGGTGACGCCATTCCGGGCGACGTAAACTTCCTCGTTGGTATCATATTCATTAGGGGCTTTGGAAACGTTCTTAGTCTGACCCGTCACCTATGACTTGTTTGCCTTTGGAGACCCTACCAGGGGCATTAAGCTACTAATGCTACTAGGATCATTCAGGTGCTCAAGCCCCTCCATCACCATAAGGTGCCTGTTCAAGAAGGAGTGCTTCCAATGCGAGAGTATCAAATAGAGATTTAAATGGAGAATTAAATAGAGAATAGAGAATTTAAATTTAAAGAATTCCTTATTACTCTCAGGTGGGGCATATATGTTTACCAACATTATGATTGTTTTGCCAAGCATCCCTTTTACAATATGTTCCCTCTTTGTCTTTTATTTCTTTTTGGCACTCAAATTTGATTACATAAGGCATCAGTATTGCTACTCTATATTGAGATATAGAAGGAGTTTTTGAAACCAAATCTCCAAAAAAAACACATTTCTCAGGCTCTGCTTTCGATAAATGAGATAAATTAAATTCTTGGAAGAGGTTTATCTGTGTCTCTTCCTTTCTAATTTTGGCCATTATTTAAGCTCTTTTGACTGGGTTTCCTAAGCCATTCAAAGACAGGAATTTAATTTCTACTTGTTTGGTATCCATAAACAATATTAGTTCTGGAAACTTTGTGATGATAGCTTTGAAATGTGGCCACTCTAGCCACATGTGTTAACTTGCTCTCCTTTATAGAGTGGGTTATTTCTTTACCTTGGGTTCTTTTTATTCTTTGTTTTTGTTGAACCTCTGCTCATATTCTCAGTTTTAAAGCTAGTCGTCAGGTGTGTCTCAAGTTTTAGCGGGATTTATTATGTTGGCATGTGGGACCTCCCAACTTATGTGTCCATGCTGCTCTACCGTCCCCCCGAAGTCCTCCGTATTGATGCTTTTTGCTCAGTATGTTTTTACATCTCCGGGTTTAAAGTCTGTCATGTTTTCATCCTCAGAAATCCCTGAGAAGAGACAGAGGTTGGACCGCTACAAAGACATCATCCGGAGTCTTCCACGGGTCAACAGGACCACTCTTGCTGCTCTCATCAGTCATCTGTACAGGTAAGCTCACATCAACGCACCTGCAGCTCCGATATGTCTGTAGTCCAGAACTCTGCTGCATCATTTACAGTTGGCTCGGTCTGATAGCAGCAGTACGAGAAGTCCTTTGTGTTGTTCAGAGCGGAAGCAGAAACAGTTGAACATGTCTCTCAGGGTCCAAAAGTGTGCTGATCTGAACCAGATGTGCACGAAAAACCTGTCGCTGCTGTTCGCTCCCAGTCTGTTCCAGACTGACGGGAAAGGAGAGCATGAGGTGAAGATAGTCGAGGATCTGATAGACAACTACCTGTACGTCTTCGATGTGAGTACAAATCCGAGCGGAGCTCAACTTGTCTTCCTCTGAGTCGTTAACACTCAACAGACTTCTACTCCTGTTCCAGATCGATGAGGAGCATCAGACTCAGATTGAGCTGGAGATCAGCCTCATCACCACCTGGAAGGACACTCAGGTTCTCTAATATGCTGATGATGTCACATGATTATTAATACAAACATCACAGAATGATTTACAATAGACTACAGTGTTTATATTCAAACTCTGATGCAGTTTTTAAATGATTCTGGACAGAAAATGATGGAAATGAGTGACATATGAATGTGTTAGTAATCAGTTGTTATTGGTATTGATAATAAGTTAATGATAAGGTGATAATATGTTTGTTAAATGTTGATACCAAGATGGTAATTCCAAAGTGATACACTAGTAATAAGCTGATTTATGGTTAATATGTCAGTAGTTCTTGATTAGTTAGTAATACGTTGGTAATAATTGGATTATTTAAGTTGGTAATTAGTTATTGATAAGTTGATTACACATTTGTAATAACTTGATTAGCTAATAATAGGTTGATAATAAGTTAATGATAATTTGGTAACTAGTAGATCAACAGCTGTGAGCTCCTTCAGGTCGGGTTGATGCGGATGTTTGTGTGCAGCTATCTCAGGCTGGTGATCTGATCATTGAAGTGTATCTGGAGATGAAGATACCAGATTGCTGTATTACTCTCAAGGTAACTATAATTAATACTGTTCTCAGTCATCTATTATTCTCAAGGTAAGTGTCATTAATACTATTCTCAGTAATATATACCTCTACTTACTGATACTGTTTTCACTGAACAAACAGACTATAATAAACCAGGTCAAACAACTGACTGTGTCGTGGTAACAAGATGCCGGGGCTCTGATGTGAGCTGCCTCACCCAGTGCAGCTGGGATAAAAAGGAAGGGTGTTTTCAGGTGTGACTATTGACCCCTGCAGGTGTCTCCCACCATGTGTGCTGAGGAGCTGACCAATCAGGTTCTGTTCATGAGGAACGTCCCACCTGGAGACAAGGACGTGTGGATGACGTTTGAAGCCTTAGAGGATGGACAGCTGGGTGAGACAGACACCTGGAAACCTATCTCTCTCGCTCTCTGACACACCTTGGCACCTGGCTCTCTCTCTGACACACCTTGGCACCTCTCTCTCTCTCTCTGACACACATGGACACCTGTCTCCCTCTCTCTGACACACCAGACAAGTGTTCAGGGTACCTGAGAGATTCTCCTCTCCTGCCTGACTGTTGCTGTTGTTGTTGTTCCAGAGCGTCCGTTACACCCCAAAGAGAGAGTCCTGGAGCAGGCTCTGCAGTGGTGTAAGATGGCCGACCCGAGCTCAGCCTACCTGGTGGTGAAGAGAGTTCCTAAAGGAGAGGGCATTAATATCCTTACCTGTACGGGTGACACACAACACTGAACATTCACAACCTCACTCAGTCTTAACAAGCCTCATGTTGATACTCACACACAGCTGCTACTGTTACTGCTACTATTGTTGCTGCTGCTGCTGCTGCTGCGGCACCTGTACCTATACCTGTCTGTTTGTCTGTCTCTCTGTGATCCTGTCTGTCTGTCTCTCTGATCAGCCTATAAGAGTGAGATCATGAAGATCGGTCTGTTGAGGTGTCGTGAGGAACCTCCAAAGCTGCTTCAGGGAAACAAGTTCCAGGAGAGAACATTTCAAATCAAAGAGCACAAACTGCTGCTGCTCAAAGACAAGAAGGTACGTTCAGAGAGGACTGTCTGTCTGTGAGAAGGTATGTTCATAGAGGACTGTCTTTCTGTGAGAAGGTACGTTCAAAGAGGACTCTGTCCCTGAGAAGGAACGTATAGGGGACTGTCTGTTAATTAGAAGGGACGTTTAGAGAGGACCATCTGACGGTAAGAAGGGATGTTCAGTCAGGACTGTCAGTCCATGAGAAGGGATGTTCAAAGAAGACTGTCTGTCCGTGAGAGGGTATTCAGAGAGGACTGTCCACTGCTCCGGTGTCCTGACTGGTCTGTGATGTCCTCCGGTGTCCTAACTGCTCTGTGTTGTTGTTGTTTAGAGCATCAAACCAGAGAAGGAGTGGTCCCTGAAGTCCATGAAGATCTACATCGGCATCCGCAGGAAACTCAAAGCTCCGTCCAGGTAACACACTCACACACAAACACTCAAACACACAGTGTGCCTGCTACACATGAAGTAGTATTAATCCCTCTGATCATATTATAGATTATAGACTATAGAGTATAGATTATAGATTATAGATCATGGATTTTAGAGTATAAACTCTATAGTTTATACTCTAAAATCCATGATCTATAATCTATAATCTATACTCTATAGTCTATAATCTATAATATGATCAGATAATCTATAATCCATAATCTTTAATCTATATTAAAGATTATGGATTATAGATTTACTGTTTTGGAGCAGATATGTCTACGTCTGTCTTTCTCCATCCAGACATAAACTGTGAACTGAGTCTCTGAATTCCTTTACTAATGTTGTGGCGACTGCAGTCAGTCACTTACATACATATTTCTTTTCTAGAAGTTATTCATTACTTGCAATCAAGAGTCACTCATCAACAGCACATAGATGATGACTAAAGAGACACTCAGTGCGTTTACATGCACAGCTTAGTCAGATTACAGCCATAGTTCGACATGCCAGTGAGAAAATCGAATTACTGGCCGAAAGCATGTCATACCCCGGTACGCTAGGTGGCGCTGTACCCAGTTCAACTAGTGTTAACGGCGCACCTCCGGCTGACCTCTTAACGTCACCAGCTGCCTCGTCATTTAAGAAAAATGGCGTACGAAGAGCAAGACGAAGCTACATCTTTGTACACTTCGTATATGGTGTACATGATAATTACACAAACTAGGTGCACTCTGGCGCTTATTCTTGCGCTGATTTCGGAGGAAAGCCGCCGCCGCCGCCGCCGCCGTCCGTCTACTTCCGGCTCACGGCCCCGGGGAAAAATCTCGCGCCTGCGCAGAACGCAAAATCCGATCCGATCCGCTGGAAACGTATACATGCAGGAGTAATGCGACTTTCAATCGAATAATCTACGTGGTGTAATTCGACTATGAGAAATCCGATCCGGTCCGATTTTAGTCAGACAAAGGTGTATACATGCATCTTAAAAATCTGTTCATAGTCAGACTAATGCAGTAATTCGGTTTTCTTGAGTGTCATGTAAACGCACTGACTGTCTTTCCTCAGCCTTTATAATAGAAACCAGCATACACAATTGTAGCATAATAGCAAGATTACATATGATCTCACTTCAGACAACATTCCAATCATCTCCACATCCACCTCAGGATGCACAAAACATTTCCTATACATTTCAACCAATTGTCATACGTCAACCTAAGGTCAAAACACCTATACACAGGAAGAGGCTTCCTCAATCCCCTCCAGGATGAACTCCTTAATTGAGTTCCTTTATGTTAGCCCTCACATCATAATATACCATACATCCATTCATAATCTGCAACCAGATGGCTGTCATTAGACAGAACACATACTGGAAGCCCACAGACACATGTTTTCAATCTACACACATATTAATGATTTTTTTGGTTTCATATGCAAGAACAACATATCAAATTAATAAAGGGACATTAGATAATTTCCCTCACACTAAAGACCATTTTCAGAGAGCTAAAGCTGTCTACAGAAGAACCAAAAGCCAAAACTCAGAACAAGCTGCAGGTCCAAAATCAGAACTGGTGAGGACCGAGCCTGAGACCGTCTGTACGAGTGTCTCCGGTCACGTTTCTTCAGACACAGTAGTGTCACAACTTTAGTGTAGTGTATCGTGCAGGAGACAATAAACAGGCCGGGAATGGCTGCAAAACACGTCTTTACTTTGTTACTTCTGGGAGCAGACTCGAAACTACAGGTGCCGCTTGGCTGGGTAAAACACCAATAAATGTTGGCCAATTAAAACGTAACACAGCAACTGCCTTTGCAATAATGACCCACAAGGAGGCAACCTCAACCTGTAAATCACATAAATCTATGACAGTTAGCTTGTTTCCACTATTAGAGGCTGCAGGTGTGTCAGTGTTCTGCTCTCACCTCCTTCCTCTGACTTCTGACACCTGTCATCATCAGCTGACAGGATGCAAACAGTCGATCACATCATGTTTATGATGAAGTGAATCTTTGTCTTTGTGTGTATGCAGATGGGGCTTCACAGTGATGTCAGACAAACACCAGCTGTAAGTATCACTTTATATCAGCTCAGTCACTCTGTATTTTGACATTTGATCAGGAGAAGCATGTTCTTCAATCATTGATCATCAGATATTGATTTATTAATGAAGAATCACAACATGTTGTCTGTCTCACCGAGAGTTCAAAACAACACAAAGATCCTGTCAGGAGAAGATCACTCTGTCGCACTCTCACTCTCATTTATAGGATCTTTTTTCATGATATACAGTTTCATGGTAACTCTCAGTGCTGTATGATAGTCAACTGGACATGTTTCAGTTTCTTTACGACGTTTCACCTCTCATCCAAGAGGCTTCTTCAGTTCTAACTAACTGGAGGGCAGTTGAAGGTTTTTAAACACTGTGTGGGAGTGTCCTAACAGTCTCGTTAAGGACTTGTGTGAGCTCTGAGTTCTGAGTGGAATCCATCTATGTCAAATTGGATCGGCCATCTTTGAACAGAGGAGGGTGCCTAAGACATCACGTATCACCCACCTATTATGCAGTACTGAGTTATCTCCACAGACAGCTTAACGACCATTCACATCAGGGCTCACCTAGCCCTAGCAACCCACATGAAGGCCGGTTTGACCAACAACCCACAAGTGGCCCTAATAAACTCAGAGCTCACGCGTGTCCTTAATGACTCTGTTAGGACACTCCCACACAGAGTTTAAAAGCCTGCAGCTTCTACAATCAGTTCGAACTGACGAAGATTCTTGGATGAGAGGTAAAACGTTTTCAAGAACCTGAAACAGATCCATTTGACTACAATACAGCAATTACAGTTACCATGACCTGGCTGACTGAGAACCTTCATCAACATACAGTTTGATGGTAAAGTCGTAGTCCTACTGTTTATGTTGGTTCTTCATGCTTCATTACAGATGAAACTTCACTAATCATCTGTCCTTTGACTCCCTACATGAGATCAATCAAACGACTGTCTCCTCTCCTCTCTCAGGTATCTGTGTTGTAGCTGTGAGGCTGAACTGTGGGACTGGATTACCAGCTTCCTCAAAGCTCAGGTCAGCTGAGGAACCGATCCAGGATCAGATTCAGTAGTGGGAGTCAGATGAAGAACTGTCTTCTTCTCTATCAGTTAAAGTGAAGTTCCGACAAACATGAGTGACTCTGCTGACTTTGGTATTTTCTTCTTTTGTGCTAGAATGATGACCCGGGTCCTCCAGTGATGAGGCGTCACTCCTCCTCTGACATCTCCAAGCAGAAGTTTGGAACTATGCCGCTCGTCCCGATCAGAGGAGACGAGAGCAACAGCAGCATGCTGTCGGCCAATCAGACGCTGGTCAGATGTCTTTCAGTCCCAAACTGTAAACTGTGTCTGACTTTAGAAACTGTTTGAGAAAACTTTGAGTACATTTTAAATCCACTCGCCTTATGACACACCTGGACCTCCAGGTTCAGTTCTGCAGCAACAGAAAAACACAAACAAATCAAAGAAACATGAAGCTTCTTGTGTAGGCTGTCCTGACGCTTCAGCTTCAGTCTGTAGAAAATCCTTTGAAGTGTTTTTCACTAAAAACTTTTACATTTTTTTCTCTGCAGAGGAAGTTACACGACAGGCGGACTCTCTCCATGTATTTTGTGAGTATTTAGTACTTTTGATCTGTACTTTGTGAGTATTTACACAGTATTAATATCTCTGTCTTGACCTGCAGCCCATGAAGGTCCAGCAGGACTCGTTCGAGGAGCATTCAGAGTCGCCGGACCTCCCCGAGCCGCTCTACGAGGAGGTCGGGGACTTCGGCCTGCAGGTCCTAAAGTCTCTGGAGACCAGCTTCCTGTTCAGCAGCACTGCTGAGACACAGGAAGTGTCAGACCACCCGCCGCTAAGACTGGTCCGTGTGGAAACTGGACACGTGGACCAAATGATTGTCCCAGACCCAATCCGGACTAGCAGAGGCTCTGAGGAGCCCAAGGCACAGAGTGGAGGAGGTGTTGGAGGAGCAGACGCCTCCCAGCATCCGGCAGTAAGGAAGAGGCAGCAGCTACAAGGAGTCTGTACACCGTCACAGGAGCTGCTGCTGCAGGAGCTGTCGTCTGCTTTCACAAAGAAGACTGAGGAGGAGGGGGAGCAGCAGGAGCACGAGGAGCAGCAGGAGCACGAGCAGGAAGAGGGGCCGTATGACTAGCTTTTATCACAGCTGAGCAAAATCACTGAAAGTTTCTAAGGAATCTGGTGGAGGAAATGTTGAACAAGTCTTAAATTTGTGTTTCAGTTTGTAATGAAACGTTTGTGTCATCCATCTGTGAATACGGAGAGGACTGACGGGATGGAGCCAGAGGGACAGTTAAAATCTGGAGACACAACGAACAATAATTATTTCCCTCACACTTGATGACTCCCCTCAGGTTAACAAGTTCTGCCATGATCACTGTAAAGACACTGGACCCTGATCTGCTCATCTGAACATCTGCTCTACACACCCAAGTAATGAGCCACAGAAAGACACAGATCTGTTCAAACAGCTGTTATGATAACTAAATTAGCTTAGCACACAAAGTACATTTCTACATTCTTAATTTAATTTCAGTAAAAGCACAGATATATTACCTGGAACAATGTATTTACAGTATTCAAAGTAAAAGTACTCCAGTGTTTCCTCTAGGACTTTTTTCAGCAGTGGGGGCAGGCTCTCCTGGGAGAAAAAAATGACACTTGACTGCAGATTTTACTTTTATGCCCAGCATAATCCCCCTTTTTATTGAATGGCTGGCATGGAAAAGGGCTTTTTAAAGGCTGAATGTAAAAATAAAAAATAATAACAAAAATACAACAATAAAATAAAAAATAAAACAATAAATAATAATTTCTTGATGGGGCTGTAGAATCAGTGGCAAAAATTGCACCCAGGCTCAGAACAATGAATTTTTCTGGGTTTTGAGAAATATTTGAACAAGCTCATCTGAAAGTGCAGTCAGCAGTTACATCATGGCGTGTATATATTCGCTTAATGCTATCAATTAGTTTACTCACGTTAGCGGCACTGAGTTGAGTTGGCACCGGGCCCAATTAATTAAGCTACCGATATGTTACGTAACCTTAGCTGGCCATCAATATTTTGCGAATGTCTATTGAACTTATAAAATCTATTATAAGTTTTCTTTAGCTAATAAGTCTACCTTTTCTCCGGTGAGTCGTTGCCCTGTTTTCAAGATGACACTCCTCTGACTCTCCGACCTGGTGCCTGGGTGCTTGCCGTGATGTCACTTTCAAGGCCGCGCTCTCGCAAGTAATTAACGTTGATGGCACCGGTAAGTTATTGGGGGAGGGCGGGGGGGCCGCCACTCCTAAATGAATGTAGAGGAAACACTGTACTCATTGTGCAGTAGAATAGTCTCTGTTAGTATTATATTAATATTATTTGTATTTGTTATAATTTCTGCATTTTGAGGTCATCTGTTTTGTCTTGAATGATTTTTGGGGAAAATAACAAACATGAAAAGGCGTCAAATGAACCTGCAGCGACCGCTCTCTGGACAGTGACATCAGTGTAATGGACAACAGTCCGTCTCTCAGACGTCACTCCAGAGTTTGATTGACTGAGCGGACAGAAGTCAGTGATGACAGTGATCAGCTGATGGATGGTTTTAGCCATCTCAGCTCTGACTGCAGCTTTTAAAAATGACATAATGATTCAGCAGAACTCTGATGAAGACTTTCACAAACATCTGAGAATCAAAGCTCCACCCCTGCCTCTGTAAGTGCCTATGAGTTCTGGATAAGCAAACTCAGGCCCCACTGGACATGTATGTGGCCCACATCTACAAATAAAAGAGCTGGGCCAAAAGTCAATATGGCCCACGTTGAGATAAGCAAGTCTTTGCCAGACTCAGTTTAGAACTGTCCACGTTGTTCTTGGTCCACTTGATTCCATGCAATCAGGCCAATAACAATTAGCTAGCTGTGTGTAATAACCAGAGGTGGGAGTAAGTCACATATGTGTAGGTCCTAAGCAAGTCTCAAGTCTTAACCTTCAAGTCTCAAGCAAGTCCCAAGTTACTGTGATGAAAATCAAGCAAGTCAAGTCAAGTCATTGCTATTACTCAAGCTAAGGTCAAGCAAGTCACAAGAAGATTGTCTGAATGTATTCTTCATATCTGTAGAGACAGTAAACAGAAGAGGGTGGTTAGTCAATAATATGATGTAATTGCATAGTTGATCAATATTAGAATTTTTTTAAACCCTGAATACAAGAATAAGATTAGATTAATATAAAACCTGGACAAGTGCGTCACACTGAAGGTATGCCAATACAGCATCGTGTTGGGTTGCGAGTGTGCATAATGTGTGCCTACATTTAAAATAATGGCTTTGTGCACTATATGTGAAACACACACTCGCTTTAACCAGGACGGTGGCCAAAATCACCTAGGCATGAAAAAATATTTTAATCCAATATGGTTGATGATTTTCGGAGCTCCCTCTTTGCTGCCTCTCCTCCTCTGATCCTGTCTGCCAGAGTGCCACTCTGGCACGCCCGCCACCTGCCAGGCTTGCACGCACCGCGTCATACAGTGGTAGAGGGCAAAGTATCAAAAACAAAACTAACATCTCAATATGGGCGAAAGAAAAGCCAAGACTTTCAAGTCATCTGTGTCAAGTCTAAGTCAAGTCTCAAGTTATGAATGCCAAGTCAAAGTCAAGTCGAGTCTTTCATCAGTGTTAGTCAAGTAAGTCTCAAGTCCTCGAATTTGCGACTCGAGTCCAGTTATGTGACGCGGCCGCTTAGTTCGCTTATGCCTCAGGCCGGCTCTGCTGATTGATGTTCAGTTAAGAGACAAAGTCATAATGATACTTTATACTATCTATCTTATAACATGACACACATATCTGTCTATGAGCAGTGTGTACATTATATAACCTAGATGTTACAGTGCAGTCAACCTGCTGCTGAGTGTGGAGGAAGAAGCTGGTTCCACTGGTTTAAATGGTGACACACTGTAAAGAGTCTGTTGATGCTCAGCTGTACATAAATATTTAACACTGTGTCTGTTTTCAGTAGATTTATTCATGTGATGTCACTGGAGCTATTATTTAGATGCTATCTCCGCTTCTGTAGCTTATTTCATGACAACATTCATGTTTGAAACTGTGACAGGGTGTGATGCTCTGAGTGACCAGTAGGGGACAGCAGAGTCTGTTTCCTCCAGCACAACCAGTTTATACTGTACCATCACAGGTGAGGAAGAAAACTCATCAAGTACTGCAGTTACTGTAGTACTACTGCCATCAGTTACTGTAGTACTACTACCACCAGTTAATGTAGTACTACTGCCATAAGTCAAAGCAGTACCACTACCTTTGGATACTACCGTTACCATCTACTACCATCAAGTATTACAGTTACAGTTTTTCTCAATTGCTAAAACACTAAAACCCATTGGCTGAACAAAGTTTGCAGTTGCCTGAACTCATTTAGCTAATTGTGCAGTCTGTTGTCAATACCTTAAACCATTTCACATGGTAAAACACAATTTGCAGATCTCACTTAGACTTTTCAGCAGAATTCTAAACACATTCTCATTCTCAAAACACATTCTGCACTCTAATGCACATGTCATCCATACTGGTAAACACAAGTGGCAACAATCAAATACAAAAAGAGAAAACATGTCATTGATTAAACACAACCACTCAAAACTGATTTCACTTGTTTCAAATCATTTGACACAACCAATATAAGCCAGTTCAGAGAGCAAACAGGTAAATCTTCTGCAAACCATGGATTTAGCCTGTGGTAATATAGGTGAGGAACCATGTCAGGGCTGGATACGGCACACAAGAGGCTTCTTCCCCCGTTGCCTCAGGAGAGAAAATGTGGCTTGTGATGTCGACGAAGTGCTCTGGCCTGACCCAGCCCAAAGACAAGAAGAAGCACATTGATCACATGTTTACTCCTTTGATTTTTGTATTGTATACTGTAGTACAGTGCATTGTAGGTTGTATACTCTACAATAAACAAATTGTCTGGCCCTGAACTTGTGCTTTCCATTTGTTTACAGTACTGACTGCTCAATAGATTTTGACTGGTTGCAGGTTCATATCAACAAAGAACAAGAATTACAGTATCACAGAAACAAAGGACAAGTTCGTGGGATGCAGGGTACAGTACTGTAAAAATAGGGGTACGAGGAGGAGGAGGAACAAAAAAAATTGCAAAGAGCAAAGCAGAGTATAATTTCTGAACTTAATTTCGAGCTACTATGATAGAACATGTTTTCATTCATATATAGACTTACCTCAAAAGACTTGCAGCTGTCATACAAAGTATGTAGAACATACTGTTCTACAAAGTATTGCCCACTTTGTGTTGGTCTATCACATAAATTCCCAATAAAATGCATTTACATTTGTGGTTAAAACGTGACGAAATGTGGAAAAGTTCAAGGGGGGTGAATACTTTTGCAAGGCACGGTACTACAGGGGGGTCTGACCCCTCTTCTTGTCTCGTCAGTAAGTTTGACGTTTATACACTAAACACTTATTTAAATTAATTAAAGATGCTGAATGATGTGTTTTAACTTTATAAACATTGTTCCTCCCTTGATATTACAGTCGTTTGACACCTGTCTGTGGAGTGTCTCAGCATGGTGCTGGTGCTAGTGCCAGTGGATCTGGTGGTGGCGGACCACAGTCAGTAAATATTTTGCTTAAGTTAATTTTAAAGGAAGGTCATATTTTTGTCTCTTCACAAAGTTTCAGGTTGATGCACAAAACACCTGGTCTGGTTATTAAAACAGCTCCTGTTCAGTGGACACAATCCACTACAGATGTCCTGAGGTCTCGGATAAAACACCTGGTTCTGTCGTGACAAACAGGGCTAAATGAAATGTCTTTTCATCGAGTTCCAGATCAAAGGAAATGTTTCTGCAAACTGGATGAGAATGTCAAGATGACACGCGTATTATTTAATAATCACCTATCTGGTATTGATAGTGTATATCAATATATGTTATAAACGAGCAGTGCAAATATTAGTGTGTAAAATGTATAATATTCAATAAAAATGCAGATTAAAAATGTTCTACTTTGTATGAAGTAGTGAGATGTGGACTGCTGTGGTTCATCTTTAGAAGTGATCATATAAAGTCATAAAGGTCCAGCAGCTGACCAATGAGCTGCAGCTTCAGACTGCTGTATTAAAGTGTGAGCAGTAGGGGGACTTCCGGTTTGAAGAGCATGGAGTAGGACGTGTCTTCCTCGAGCTCCCGCTACCTTCAACTTTTTAAACCCACCTTTGTAACAATTTTCCCTTCTGTCACGACTGTGCTTTGCTTTACTTTTTGCTAGTTAGTAGTTTTTGCCCCACCATGCCATCGAAAGCCGCTAAGGCGAGCGAAAAACCCGAGCCGGTGGCTGTTTAAGCTACAGGCAGCATTAGCAAAGTGGATTTAATAGCCTCGTTAGCCGAACTCAAGACGTCCATGCTAGCTGAGATCAAAAAATCTTTTGACGAAGTGAACGGGAAATTGGACGGGCTCCAGGAGACTGTTAACACTCATGGCGAGCGCCTGAACTCCTTGGAAGACAACGCGGAGACGTTTCACCAACGCCTAGCTGAAATGGAGGCTTGCTGGGAGAGGCTGCAGGCTGATAACACTAAGCTAAAGTCAAGGCTAACCGAGATTAGGGTGACCATTTCCATAACACCAAAAAGGAGGACATTATGCAACATATCAATAAATTACTACGGTGTACATAGGACTCTGGTATACTCTCATTTATAGTACAATTTTGAGTGGTTTAAAGATTATGTTTGTGTAGCTGAATAGGAAAAAATATGAATGAAAAGTCAAAAAGTGTTTGTTCACAGTATTTGTATTTATTCAATACATTATGGTGTTCAAAAAGTGACCACTGAGATTAATCTTTTAAAGTGCAGGGTGCCACAAAGCATAACGTGTGGACTTAAATGTAAAAAACAATTAACAGGTAACATACATAATTAAAAAAAAAGCTTTTTAAAAAGCCTTAATAACCTTTTATGAAAACAACAAAAGAGATTGTAAAAAAAAAAAAAATACATTCAACTGCTCAAAAAGTATAGCATTTCTAAAGTGCTTCAGTCTTTTGGGGACTTGTCTTCAGTGTCTGTGTGTGTGCAGCAGACCTGTCTTTAAGCAAACTCCACATTCACCCTCTGTAGCAGCTCAGGATCAACAGCCCCTCTGTCACCATGGCTTCCAAGCCCCCACTGCCCCTCTGCCTTTTTATATCCTGCAGAGACTGGTACAAATAACAACATAGCAACAATATAGTTATCAACCTTCCAAAATCTGTATTGTTTTCAACCCAATAAATATACATATTTCATGTAGCCCATCAGTGAAATCATAAGATTAGTGTACTCACCAAAATAGTTGATCTGTTGATCTGATGTCTATCTGCAATACTTCTGTTCTTTCCTGGCTGCATCCAAGAGTTTTTTGTTTCCATTGAACTTCTTGTACATCTCTGTGCAGGGATAAGTGAAATTGACACACACTTGCAGCTCAGCCTTCACACTGTCCACATCCAGACGATTCCTCTCGTTTCTCCATGCAGTTGTCATCAATGAAAAGACACGTTCTGTGTGTGCATTGCTGCATGGGATCGAGAAAATATAGGCGCTGACCTTCCTGAGATTCACAAGTGGTACATCTGCCTTGGAAAACAGTTTCAAATATCGTTCCTCACTCTGGCAACCTTCCATTTCTGGTGAACTGAAGGAACCTTCCACCATGGCATATTCCTCATACAGTCCATCCATATCAATGTCCAGATTGCAGGCCTGGACAGCAGCACTGTAGTCTTCAAACGGCACAGCAGTTGTGAGGCCAAGCTTGGCCACTTTGCTATGAAAGCTTGTGTCGGAGAAGTCATATCTTTCACTGATGTATTTCTTTGCTCTTTCATAAAAAAGCAGAAAATCGGCCTCACAGCAAACCCAAAGAACCTGTCCTTCATCCTTCTTTCCAGCTTTTGTTTTAGTTCAGTCATTACCTTAAACACCGATGTAATGCTGAAGGATTTTGCCTCAAGTGCTTCGATCGTGTCGGAGAACACCTTAAGAACATGGCTGAGAAACAGAAAATATGTCTCTGACACCTCATTTCTTTCCTCTCCAAAACATCTCCACACAACTCTGGCACATTCCCCATCACCCGCACTCTGGAAATAGCTGGTCAGGGCCTTCCAATATTTCAGGATTCTGTCAATGGATGGCAGCAGGGACAACCACCTGGTGACAACATGCCGCAGCAGGTTGCATTCTTCCACCTCCACAAACTCACAGAATTCCTTCAATTGTGCTGTTCTGCTTGCTGATATGCTGAAATGGCTGTAAACCTTAAGCACAGCATTTTCCACATCAACATCAAGGCTGCTTGCTGCATATCTGGTTGCATTATGCAGTATATGGGCCAAACAGTTTGCAGGGAGCACATCTTTTTGGCTCAGTTTCAGCTTCTGATACACACTGTTATGTTTGCCATAATTGACACTGGCATTGTCTGCTGCATATGCAGACATGTTTTTCACCTCTAAGCCAGACATCTCAAGTTTTGCCAGCAGCTGGTTTGTTATGGCTTCTGACGTTTCGTTGCTGTCACTATAAAAATCCAACAGGACATGTTGGATGCCTTCATCAAAGTGAAAATACCTTACCACAATGGGAAAACACTTGGTTGTTCCTTTATTTGAGGCGTCGGTTGCCACGGAAAAGGGTAGGTTGTTTTCTTTAATGTAGTCGGTATGTGACTGTACCGAATAGGGAGCGATGACGTTCTCACACAATGCCTTGGCTTTTGTTCGGCCACAGGTCATCCCTTTAGCTGTGGGCGAGTCACTAAAAATCTCCCGGTCCACTTTCACGCCGCAGTCTACACTTCTGTAGGACTGATGATGTTTAACATCATGGTACACCTTGCACAGCTCCGCAGCGGTTATTTTGTCATCCAGGGGCGACGAAACTTCACGAAAAAATGTCCTCATTGAAGAGCTTCCTGCTGCACGTTTATTACTTTTATGTTTATCCGTACCCGCATGCCGTTCAATTGCAGCTTTCCCCTGACTGCTTACGTCGACATCGCACCGACAAAGTGTGCAGAAGCCATGGAATGAGTCTCGACTACTTTTTGTTATAAATTCATGCTCTTTTGTCCATTCAGAATTAAACGAGGTCTTGCGTTTTGGCATGATGCTCACTTTCTGTCAATGCCTATGACGTAGCAGCACATGGACCCGTGTTTACTTTTTTAACCAATGATCAGCAGATTGGCTCTTAGCCAATCATTTGATATGTTACTGCGTTGTGGATGCATTTTTTACAGTCTATGATTGGCTATTGTGCTGCAGCCCAGCAAAGATGAGAAACTCCGCTCTTCAAGCCTAGTGCCTCAAAAAGGAGGACAAATACGCGTCCGGCTTGATGCCGCGCCGGACGCCGGACAGGGCATTGAAAATCCGGACTGTCCGGCCTAAAGCCGGACGCCTGGTCACCCTACATGGAATGAGTCTCGACTACTTTTTGTTATAAATTCATGCTCTTTTGTCCATTCAGAATTAAACGAGGTCTTGCGTTTTGGCATGATGCTCACTTTCTGTCAATGCCTATGACGTAGCAGCACATGGACCCGTGTTTACTTTTTTAACCAATGATCAGCAGATTGGCTCTTAGCCAATCATTTGATATGTTACTGCGTTGTGGATGCATTTTTTACAGTCTATGATTGGCTATTGTGCTGCAGCCCAGCAAAGATGAAAAACTCCGCTCTTCAAGCCTAGTGCCTCAAAAAGGAGGACAAATACGCGTCCGGCTTGATGCTGCGCCGGACGCCGGACAGGGCATTGAAAATCCGGACTGTCCGGCCTAAAGCCGGACGCCTGGTCACCCTAACCGAGATGGAGGGAAGAAGCAGGAGGAACAACGTCCGCCTTATTGGTCTTCCCGAGGGGATTGAAGGTCCGCAACCCAGCGGGTTTTTTTCGCAACTGTTACAGGACGTTTTTGGGCTGGAAACTCTCCCCGCACCTCCGGAGTTGGACCGCGCGCACCGCAGCCTGGCCCCCAAGCCGGGACCTGGAGGCAGGCCTCGGCCAGTCATTATCTGTTTTCATCGGTACCATAACAAAGAACTGGTGGTTCGGGAGGCAAGGAAGAGGGGCGATTTGAGGTTCCAGAATAACCCATTCAGGATCCACGAGGACTACAGCCCCGACGTGGTTAGTCAAAGGAAGAAATACACGTCGGTAATGTCAGACCTGTATAAACTGGGGCTGAAACTATGGAATTAGATTTGTGCCAAAAGAAACAAACAAAACTTCTTAAATGTCAAACAAAAACAGGAATTTGAGAGAACATAAAACTCATTTCAAAAATAAAACTTAGAACTGCAATCAAATAATTTGTCAAATAGTGTAAAATATTGGTCTTTTACTCTTCTAATAATGCATTATTTTGTTTACGGTTCCCTCTGCTGGTTTCTTTCCTCTCAGACTTTTGCGCTGACTCTCAGCTTTGCGCTCTCTCTGCAGCTCTTCCTAGTTTGCGCTCCCTGACTTTTTGTTTGCAGTTTTGGCACAAACCTCTCGGGTGGGCGGGCCTTTTCAGCAGAGCGTCCCCATTGGCTAATTAGTTGTTGACTGACACAGCTCAGTACCTATGTGTAGATAGCTAGCGCGCTAAATGACCCCGGCTTTAAAACGGAGAGAAGAAGAGATGACGACGACGACAACGACACTGAAGAACAATATATGTATGTCATAACTACTTACACTTCATTAGTTTTTCTTGTTGTGGGTTGTTACTGTTGTTCTTCATTGTCGTCGTCATCTTCTTCTTCTCTCAGTTTTAAAGCCGGCGTCGTTTAGCGCGCTAGCTACCTACCCATAGGTACTGAGCTGTGTCAGTCAAAATCTAATTAGCCAATGGGAACGCTCTGCTGAAAAGGCCCGCCCACCCGAGAGGTTTGTGCCAAAACTGCAAACAAAAAGTCAGGGAGCGCAAACGAGACAGAACTGCAGAGAGAGCGCAAAGCTGAGAGTCAGCGCAAAAGTCTGAGTGGAGAGAGACCAGCAGAGGAAACCGTAAACAAAATAATGCATTATTAGAAGGGTAAAACACCAATATTTTACACTATTTGACAAATTATTTGATTGCAGTTCTAAGTTTTATTTTTGAAATGAGTTTTATGTTCTCTCAAATTCCTGTTTTTGTTTGACATTTAAGAAGTTTTGTTTGTTTTTTTTGGCACAAATCTAATTCCATATAAAACCTGCACTGCTGTTCCCTGCGCGGCTCCGTATTACCAATGCAGACGGCATCCGCACCGCGTTCAACTGCTCTGTGGCAGAAGCGGAGAAGTTTGCTGAGGACTTTAAGAACTCTTGACTGGTTAGTTTTAATACTGTAATATGTGACTGCTTCAGTCTCAAGAGGTGAGTACTGCTGCGTGCGGTACTTGAACCGCTTTATGTTTACCTCTGCCATGTTTACTGTTTTGATAAGGGCATGCTTTAAAATACTCACTTTACGTTCGTGATGAGGGTACACCAAGTGATTTGTTATGTGGTGGGTTATATCTTACACCTGACTAAGTGGGATGGAAGGGGTTTATCTTATGGGTAAACTAGTTATGGAAGTATTACAGTTAGTTAGGGTAGGTCAGCTGTTTGTTATAGCAGCTAGTGTCACCTGGGGGTTTGGGGAAGGGACACCTTATTTCACTGTCTCTGTGAATGAACCAAAGTGTTGTAATTTTCTTTATTTTTCTTTTCTTTTCTCTTTGTTTTTATTTTGTTGGTACGCAGCCAGAACAGCTGGGCCTTTAATATTGTATACAAAGTTGATTAATGAGTGGATCTTTATTTTAACTGGATTTTTTATTTGATTATAATGGCTGGCTCATTTAATATAGTAACATGGAATGTTAAAGGCTTGAACCATCGAGTTAAGAGAAAGAAGGCCCTTACACACCTGAGAAATTTAAGTGCAGGAATAGCATTTGTTCAGGAAACACACCTCAAGAATTCGGCTGAAATGTGGGTGGGTGGGACAGCTCTTTCATTCAACTTTTCAAGGTAAGGCTAGAGGCGTTGCAATATTAATAAATAAAGGTGTCTCCTTCATACCTTCCATAGTTGCAGCCGACCCCAATGGACGGTATGTTTTAGTAACCGGTAAACTTTATAATTGTAATGTTATTTTAGCCAACATATATGCTCCAAACTGTGATGACCCTCAGTTTTTTGCTTGTGTCATTAATCGGCTCCCTTGCTTAAATTCACACCTGCCGATTATGGGAGGGGACTTTAATTTCTGTCTGGACCCCGGGATGGATAGGTCATCTTTTAGGCCGGGATATGCAACATCTAAATCTGTTTCTTATATGCAGTCGTTTCTTTCTACTTATGGCATTTCTGATATCTGGCGTTTTTTACATCCACAAGACAGGCAATACTCTTTCTTTTCCTGTGCTCATCAAACCTATAGCAGAATTGATTACTTTTTTATTGATAATAAATTAACAGCGGAGATTCAGTCATGTGAATACCACCCTATAGTAGTATCAGACCATGCTCCTCTTTTACTTAAACTGAACATCCCTGATGCTATGACGCCCAGACGGATGTGGAGATTTAATGCTCTTCTGCTATCTGATGAAAACTTTCTGAACTTCATGTCTGACCAAATCTCTCTGTTTTTAGATATTAATATGACACCAGATGTCTCCATGGCGACTGTCTGGGAGGCCCTTAAGGCGTATCTAAGGGGTCAGGTAATATCATTTATGGCCAAAAAAAAAAAGGACTCAGAATCAAAACAAGTGGAGTTGGAAGAACAAATGGCTGATTTAGATAAGAAGAATGCACAAACTCCCTCTTCAGATCTGTACAAAGAACGTTTAAAGCTAAATACGGAATATGACATACTTACCTCTCACGCCATTCAAAATGTACTGTTAAAAAATCGGAGTAATATTTATGAACACGGAGACAGAGCAGGGGAGGTTCTGGCAAGGCAGCTAAAAGGTGCCAGGGCCAAGCAAATAATTGAAGGGGTGAAATTGCAGGACGGCGAGATTGTCACTGACCAATTAAGAATAAATGATGCATTTCAATGTTACTACCACGATCTTTATAGCTCTAATAATTCTTGTGACTCTTCTACCTCACTTAACTTCTTTAGAGATCTGCCTATTCCAACTTTGTCTCCAGATCAGGTCACTGCCTTGGAGGCACCAATACAGCTGCAGGAGATTGAGGAGGCAATCAAATCATTACAACCCCGGAAATCACCTGGCCCTGATGGCTCGCCGAGTGAATTTTACGCAGCGTTTTCTAAACAATTAACACTTGTTTTTGCAGGAGTATGCGTAGACTCTCCCTGATACTTTGAATCACTGCTCCCGAAAAAAGGTAAAGACCCCTTAGAGTGTGCGGCTTACAGGCCAATCTCCCTTCTAAATTGTGATTATAAAATTTTGGCCAAAATATTGGCCCGTCGTCTAGAAGGGGTGTTGCCCCATATTATATCATCAGACCAAACTGGTTTTGTGAAAGACAGGCGCTCCTTTTTCAGTGTCCGTCGTTTATTTAATATCATATACACTCCGTGCCAGACTGATTCTGAATGCCTTCTCTCCATGGATGCAGAGAAGGCATTCGACAGAGTGGAGTGGGGCTACCTATTTGAGACTCTGCGTAGGTTTGGGTTTGGTGATACATTTATAGCATGGGTTAGACTACTATATGCTTGCCCTTCGGCAATGGTACTAACAAATAACCATTATTCAAAATTATTCAGGCTCCATCGTGGCACCCGTCAGGGATGTCCTCTTAGCCCCCTTCTTTTTGTGCTAGCTATTGAGCCTCTAGCCATAGCGATAAGAAACAACCATTCTATCCATGGCATTACAAGACTTGGCACTGAACATAAACTATCATTGTATGCTGATGATCTGTTTTTATTTGTGTCCAAGGCTGAGACTACTATTCCCCTCATTCTGGAACTTCTTACAAAATTTGGAGAAATCTCGGGATATAAACTGAATCTACATAAGAGCGAATTATTGCCACTGAATCTGATTAACACAACATTACAAAATATTACAGTGCCTTTTAAAACAGCCGTTAACAGCTTTGTCTACCTTGGGGTCATTGTAACAAGACTTTTTTGTTATCTCTTTAAAAATAATTTTGATGCATTGCTACACAAAGTCCAGCAGGACTTATCCAGCTGGTCACTCCTTCCACTCTCATTGGTTGGGAGAGTGAATGTTGTCAAAATGTCTGTGCTACCCAGGTATTTATATTTATTTCAGAGCCTCCCTGTGTTCATCTCCAATGCTTATTTTAAGAAGCTTGATTCAGCGATATTATCTTTTATTTGGAACGGCAAGAAACCCCGTCTGCGTAAAGAACACCTGCAGAAGTCAAAGCAGGATGGTGGCCTAGCACTTCCAAATCTTCGATATTACTACTGGGCTGCTAATCTTTGCGGTTTGTGCTTTTGGGTACATTGCTATTCTGGTAATAGTGTACCAATGTGGGTGGAGATGGAGAAGCTTTCCTGTAGCTCCCTGTCCCTACCAGCTGTAATTGGTACATCAGTTCCACTACCTCCAAACATAACGTTTAATAATCCTGTTGTCCATAATTCCGTTAAAATCTACATACAATTTAGAAAACATTTTAATCTCCAAAGTATGAGTCTCTCCAGCCCAATAGCATCAAAAACCTTTTTCTTTCCTTCAATGCTGGATGCCACATTCCATGTATGGCAAAGGCAGGGGCTGAAAAGGTTTAAAGATCTCTATATTGGAAACTCATTTGCTTCTTTTGAACAACTATCTGTTAAATATAATCTACCCCCTTCTCACTTTTTTAGATACTTGCAAGTAAGGCACTTTGTGTCATCCTCCATCCCGGGGTTTCCAGACAAACCTCCCTATAATGTTATTGACGAGGTGATATCTTTCAACCCAACTAAGAAAAAAGCTATTTCTATAATGTTACGCTTGATCTCCAGTTTAAATTCTCCTTCCATGTCTGCCATCAAAGAGGCTTGGGAGCGAGATCTCAAAACCGGTATCAGTGAAGCAGACTGGACTCAAGTTTTGAAGAGAATTAATTCTTCTTCAATGTTTGCAAGACATTCTCTTATTCAGTTTAAAGTGGTACACCGAGCTCATATTCACAAATCCAAACTGGCAAGAATTTACCCTCATATTGACCCATCGTGCGACAGATGTAAACTGGAGGAAGCCACTTTAATACATATGTTTTGGCTTTGTCCCAAAATACAGCAGTATTGGGAGGGTATTTGTGAAGCACTTTCTTGTGTACTTGGTGTAAATATAACATTAAATCCTCTTTTACTGCTATTCGGGGTCACTGGTGAGGGGTTAGGACTGCCTGTCGGGGGTCGGAAGCACATTGCCTTTTCAACTCTGTTAGCACGCCGCTTGATCCTCTTGAAATGGAAGGATGCTGCCCCGCCAACTGTTTCGCATTGGGTGAAAGATGTATTATATCATCTTAAACTGGAGAAAATTAGATTTGTGTTGAGGGGCTCTGAAAAGAAATTTTATCAGGTGTGGGGGCCTTTTCTTACTTTTTTCAACCAACCATCGACAAAGGTACAAGAGTGAATCTTTATTCAGTATTCTGACTGATTTACTCACTGAAGGTCTATATATACATGTGTTTTACAGATTTTTTGACAGTGAGGGCAAGGAGTTTGTTTTTGTATGGGGTGGAGTTTTTTTTGTGTTATTGCTGTTTTTTGCACACTTCTGTCTAAACGTGAATAAATATATTAAACACTAAAGTGTGAGCAGTAACGGCAGCTTGCAGACACAGAGGGCTGATGAAGGAGCAGAGGACAGGATCCTGATGTGGCAGATTGTTCCACATGGATCAGAAGACAACCGTCCTGACTCAGACCTGGTCCAGACAGACTGATGAAGTTCATGAGAAGAAAGTGAAAGTGAATCATTACGGTCTCTTAGTCTCTGTCCCTCAGGTGTCTGTCTCTGTCCCTCAGGTGTCTGTCTCTCTGCCTGTCTCTGTCCCTAAGGTATCTGTCTCCTCACCACCATGAGAAGGTTTAACACTAAACTAGTCGCATTTGAGGTTGACTGTTTTTCTGCTCTGTCCCTTGAACTAGTCACATACTCATAATAAACTTTTGAGTCTTATCAAACAGATGCAGTCATTAGATTGAAGTCTGACACTTGACTTTAGTTTTGGACTTTTGACTCTCCAGTTGTTGTATTGATTCTTATATTTCATGTATATTGAGGCCCCTGCTGGTCAAAGTGCTCTCAGAGATCAAATGATCATTTTGACTCTGTCAATTATTAACCTTATAAACTCCATGACGAAAAGACAACCACTCTGTGAAGAAGTAAATACTGTAGTTATTCTGGATGTAATGTAATGACCCATAGAGCACCAACGAGGATGTCAACATGGATTTCTTGCTGAAAACTTTGTGAAATGCCGTCTGTTCTTTCTTTTCAACCACAGAACACAAATCTGTGTCATTATTCTGCTAATTGTTATTTTTATTTGAAAAAACCTGAACCATCAAACAAACTGATGGGCCCGGCAGCCTCCCAGACCTGCCCACAAGGGCCGTCAGAGCTGAGAACTAACCCTCTACACAAAGAAACAACTAAACCTGACTGAAACAAAGCCACCAAAACAGGACTACCACACCCATCAGATACACATAAAACAAGACGGGATATCACAGTCCAGGCGGACTGACTGCGTCTCTGCTCAGGTGGAATAGAGACAGAGACAGAGTCTAGTGTCGACCCCATCTTATTGGTTCATAATCAGCCAGACAACCTGCAGTTCCTGACCAGCAGAGGGGAAGCCTGTAACAGTGGCACTCTCTTTTTCAGGGATGCTCTGATCTCATTCACACAGGTACAGATTGACACAAGAGAGTCTGGCTGCAGACCTCCAGTGTGGGGTCGCTTCCGGTGCAGGCTCAAGCCTCAGGCTGGCTATTGTCGCGATTTTGTCGCTGATTTATATTTAATTAATCAAAATTGTAACGTTAAAACCATTAATTTCTTAAATGTGAGATACATGTTGATCTTGACACTTCTGTCTACGTAGCATGTAACATCGGTAGGCCTGTCTATATCAGTGTAGCAACATATCGATTCAATATGTCTGTCATTAACACCACTGCATTAACATTAATTCTGTCAATAGGACATAAACTCAGTGCATAGAAATGTCAGTGCATAGAAAAACATTACGCTTGAGCCTAAAGCCTGTCTTTAACAAAAAACACACTTTTCATACATAATTGATCTTTGAAGAGCGTAACAGTAGTTTAGTAAAAACGTTTGAATTTAATATGGAAAATGTATTTCATGACACAAGAAGCTTATGTGTCTGCTTGTACTGTAAACCTGAAGACCTTTTGAAGAGATAAGGCTATATATTTAAACTATGCAAGCAACCTCAGCGCACATGTGGAGGGCAGGTGTAGTTACTTAAAACCATATCAACATATAACCATAATTAGCTAGCCTCTGCTTTTTATATTTTATGCACAATATTTATCATGTTAAATACATTTCTTATTGTGTGCTATTTCTGTGCATGGTTTCACATAACTCTTATACATAATACACCTGAAAGTCTTTAGATATGCTTAAATATATAACAATGTCAGCTTAGGCGAAAGGCAAGAATTGTTAAAACTATTCATTATCTTCAAATGCATTAACTTACCTGTAAAAAAAAATATTTTATATATATATATATATATATATATGTATATATATATATATATATATATATATATATATATATATATATATATATATATATATATATATATATATATATATATATATATATATATATAAAAGAATAAGAATATTTTACACTCACATTTATGCTATGTAACAGATATTAATATATATAATAATAATATTTAGAAGTACAAAACAAAGAGAAATTGTGCAAAACTTTGTACATTAAAATGTGTAAACAGGCAAAGGTGCCACGGACATGCCACGGGTTGCCACAGGTTGCCAAAGGTTGCACTGCAGTGGCACTACCTGCCAATGCCACTGGGAGGATTTCAGTGCTGCTGACAAATGCTGGTTTGTTTCCACCCATTCTGCTGCCCTTTTGCAGTCATGCGAGAGAGAAAAAAGGTTGTCTTCCTATAGTATAACTTGCTACACAAACAGTATCATCACCTCAATGACTCACATAAAAATAAAATATTGCATTCCTTCATTTCAGATAAACATATACCATATATATTATACTTAAGCACAGAGCATAGAATGTAGCAAAATGACACTTCACAAGTAGCTTGTCATCATATACAGGGTTCATTTTAGAGGTCAAATTCAAGCGCTTTTCAAGCACTTTTAAGGGTCATTTTCACATTTTTCCAGCACCTTATCGCTGGGGTAAAATACATATCTACAGGAATATATATACTCATACTTGTTTTTTTTCACTTTTTATCACAATTATGTACATTGTATTATGCTGAAAACATCTAAAATTATGTTTCATAACAGCAAAAAGTTTAGAAATTAAAGGTGAACACAAAGTTTTATCCAAAAAAGAGGGAAGCCACTTGGCGTTCTTCAGACACCCTTGCACCGAGACAAAGAGAGACCTGAGAGCACCCTGTAATTTCCTTTTTTAACATACATTTTTATGTTTCAAAATGCAGTGTTGGGAGTAACATGTTACAAAAGTAATGCAATTACTGTAATGCATTACTTTTTGCTGTAACGCAGTAATGTAAGGCATTACAAAAAAAAAAAAAGGTAATGTTTTCCTCGGTACAAATCTCAGTAACGCACGCTACAATGCATTTTAAACCCAAAATTAAGTGGTGTGTTGTTTTTATACAAATTTGCCAACACCGCGAGATTAGCAGGGGAGAAAAAATCTGCGCAAATGTTTACTCTCTGTTAGTGCTAGAGAACTATTGATTGAGGAGATGATGACTGCAGCAGCAGACAAGTTGGACTCTACGTTCGCAAGATGGACATACGCTCATTATTTTCAGTTCATTAGAGACAAGGATGTGAAGAACATTATAGTTAAATGCACTTTGTGTGCAAACCAAACGATCTCTCTACCTCGCGAAATAGCAATTTTTAAGTAATTTAACGAAACATCTAGAGCGATGCCACACTAACATTATGCTAGCAACCAAAAGAAAGCAAACTGAGGATGAGAGCGGAGAATAAACTAAGCAGCAAAAACTTTCTCCCGTTCTGCAATTCTTGAACCTCAAGAACTGAGGAGACTGTGGCAGAGTATGCCGTCGAAGATATGCTGCCACTTTCAACAGTGGATTCTCCATATTTTAGAAAAATTGTGAGCAAGATCCCCATCCAGGCTAGCAATGACAAGGTAAGTTATCATTGCCTCAACAGGTTAGTGCTACTAGCCTATTGACAATAATATAAATAGCCACCAGAACAGCGACATAAAGTCAATCTGCTTCATGTCAGTCTGTATCCAAATAAAAACATACAAAAACTTCTGTTAAACACAATAAACATTCGCTAAAGGGCCTTTCAATGTAGGCTACCCCACCATACACACACGAAACCAACTGTTTTTGAAAGGTCTGTCCAAACTGAATTTGGGTATTAACATCGAACATTTGGGATGAATGAATGACCAGTTTCTGCCCCATGAACAGATTTAGGCTACATTGAAAATCAATGTTTCGTTTTCTTCCGCTTTATCCATGCGGGTTGCGGGTGATGTTACTGCTTTTGTACCACCTTATTCAAGGTGGAGCTGGGGTTACTGGGGCCAAATCCAGTGACTCTATGGGCGAAGGCCAGGGTACGCCCTTACTGATGGCAGTGGCTGCCACGAAGGTGCCAACTGCACATCAGGAGCAGTGTTGGGGTTCAGCATCTTGCTCAAGGATGCTTCGGCCTTGTAGCTCAGTCCTGCCCCAGGGAGCCAGGGATTTGAACTGGCAACCTTCTGGTCACTAGTCCTCAGCTCTACCCACTGAGCTACAGCCGCCACTGAAAAACCAATGTGTGTGTTTGAAAAAGGTTCAATACAATGTAGATGCATTATAGGAATCTGTACTGTCCCTGATATATAGAGGAATGTGGGACATGTCCGTGCATCATGCATGTTTAATAAATCTAGAGGACAATGGTGCAATCAGCTTTCCCTAATATTAATAGAAATCAAGGTGTTGACATACAAAAAGATTTTACACATATTGATTTTTCAGTGTAAATCTTCTCATGGGACTGCAACAGGTAGTGCACCCCAAGTCTGTAAAAACGCTAATTTAGCAAACGTTAGCGGTTAACATAAACAAAGTGTTAACGTGCAGCGTTGGCCCTCAAAGTCTTAAGTTAATTTACATTTCATGTGACTGGAGCGCAGACTTTCCCATTGCACAAAACTGCAAATCGTTTTTGCAGACTTTGCATGAGGCCACTCTTTGATTCGGTCCTTATCTTAACCATAGTTTGTAGTTATTCAAGCCAACGCTCGTTAACACAGCAGCCTCCCGGCATTTTGTCATCTCCTGCCGTCTCTCTTCGAAGGGGGCGGGGCGGGGTCACACACAGACTGGCAGGTCGCAGAGAGGAGCAGAGAGGCTCAGCGGAGCCCAGGAGAAAACATCTCCACATACGGTTCTGATTTTTATTTCTCCTTGTTATAAGCAAACTATCAAATCTGATCTCAATTTTGTGAAAGAAACAGAGTTATAATGTCAAGCACTTTCAAGCACCTAAACTAAAATCCAAGCACTTTTCAGACGTTGAAAACACAACATTGAAATTCAAGCACTTTCAAGCACCCGTGCGAACCCTGCATATAAATCCCAGTATAGAACAGGAAAATGTGCCCACTGCTTCCACTGTTGTCTCAGCCTCTATTGCAATAGAGACACTGGCTTGCTGAGGCTGTGCAACCGGCTGTAGTGACTCCTCTTCCTAAAAAGACAGAAAAAGAAAAAAAATTCAACATCAATTTTTAATATTTACATACAAGTCATGATGCCACCAAGGAACTAATCCACCCTGATAAATGTAGATACTGATAATACTGATGAAGAGTATGTTCAGTAAACATTGCCAAAGTAAACCTAAATTAAAATAATAATAACAATAATAATAATAATAACAATAGTAATAATAAATATAATAATAATAATAATTGTAATAACAATAATTTCAAGGACCGAGTGGTGGATCAAATAAGACAAATGAAACATTGTGGTAATAGTATTCTCAAAGGAAAAGCACATCCAACTTGGGTCATTCATATGTTCCCAGAGTCCAAGTATCTCTAGCCTGAATGCTCCCCCAGGCAGTGTATTCACTTATTACAACATGTGTCACTGTGGGAACTTATCAAAAAGCGCCTCTGTCCCTCTGTGCATTCCAGTGGGGGGGGGGTACTTCTAAACTAACCAACAATAACCGATTTGCACACCCAAAAATCTGACCTTCGTGATGTCATCCATCCTCCGCTTCTTCAGTCTGAAGACTGGTGACACCTCATCTCGCAAGATGGCCTTTGAAGCGTCTGTCCAGTGGGCACACATTTTGCCATGGCTCAAATAAAAGGAGTTAAAGAAAAAAATAAATGTCTTATAGGTATAACAGAGAACAATTCCAAGTCAATTTAATGTCATCATTTTTGTGCTCTCACCTTCCAAGGTCAGAGTTCCCCATTAGCATAGCACACTGCTTTCCAGAACTGGCATGTCCACTTGAAGAAGGAAAAAGTAATTACCACTGTACATGTATGTTAGATTAAATGTTATTAAGGGATTTTGATTTGAATGAGTGGGTCAATTTACAACATTGAAATCATAAGGGCATCCAGTATGGTGTAAAGGGGATACTATGGATAAAACTTTAATAATTTAATGCTAATATCTTGTAAGCACACAGAATTAAATAAGACCAATAATGTCTCCTACCATCAACATTAAGATACCACACACATTTCTGTACAGCTGTCTTGGAAACCCCTAGGATGTAAGAAAAAGGTCAGGTGATGATTTTACAGTACTTTAAATACTTTTCATAATTTAGAGATAAATTATAAATACCGTATACCATTACCTCTATTTCCAAACCCGTGGTCTCTTTCCACTGTCCAGGACTTATTGACTGGGAAAGGTTTCTAAAATTGAAAGAAAGCTGCATTAAGAATTAGCTATGTAGCTATTAAAATGATAAAGTTATCTTTCACGCACAACACACAGCATGCAAGCAATTCTGTCAGGAACAAACCTTTCCATGCAGTCACACACACATACACACACACACGCTCAGCAGCTTTTTATGGTGCCAGTTTATGAAATCTATTTTAACGTTTACATTATGCTATTAAACTGTAAAAGGAGGAGGAACAGTCAATCCTCCAGAGGACGAGACGTATGGGATGGTGGATGGTGGAAGCAGAGGAGAGGGTGTAGCAGATGTGTCTGTTGGTGGAGGATCTGGCTTGCATTGAGCAGCACCTGAGGATGTTGTGGCACCTTGGCAAGCCTTCAGGTGTCCATGTCTGTCCTGATAATGCTTCTTTCACACCTAGGGCAATGAAGTGTAAGTCAAGAAAAAAGTGTTTAAATTAGCCAATGACTAACAAGACACAAGAACACACACTATACCTTTGAATGTGATGGCGTATCTGATGTGTACATCAAGGTGCTGCTGGTGCTTGGCAGGCAGGCTGGGCTTATATTCAGGTCAAAGGGGGCAGTGGAACAACTTACAACAAGCTGTGCAGCATTCCACTGTATGCCTTCCATCTGCCTGAATAATTGAGTGATGCATCTACATATCACAGAAAAATTATGTTAAGCTCATAGTACATACATTTCATTTCAAACAAGATTAACATTACCTTATACGACCTTTACACGCTGGGTGAAAACTTATTTCAGTAAACCGAGCAGCCTGAACGATAGCAAACGTTTAAATCTTTATTTATCTTTATTTGGATGACAGCAACATGCCTGTGCATAACAAAAGACAGAACAAACCTGAACACACGGTTATAAATAAACAGTTAGCTTACCATATCCGCAGAAAAAAGCCGATGCTACCATAAAACTTGAGGAGCTAACGCTAGCCGCCTGGTCCACCTCGTCCATGGCTCCCTTGTCTACCCGTGCTCGTAGAAGCAGCTGCTGGGGTGTGCTCATCATCTGAGCCCAGTGTCTCAGTCTCAAAACTCTAACCATGTCAATAAATAAAAATGTCACATTTTGCAAAGCAAATGTAAATAAGCTGCTAATTTACTGGTGCTGGTACTGACGTGCGAAAGTTATTTTTATCACAAAATTAGACTTTATTGCTAAATAAACATGTAATGAATTAAGGAACACGTTTAAGGTATGTAAAAGTCACTGTAAAAGGTTTTCTGCTGTGTGGAGTGTAGCTCATGTTATTACCGATTCATTGTGCAATGTTGTTTACCTGGCCTCTTCACTCGCGTGCACAAGTCGCGTGCCTCATGTGCAGGGCAGCGTCCTCTCGGGGAGGGAGCAGCGGGCAGGGCAGGAGAGCAGCGGAGGGGGAGAGATCTGAAAGTTGTAGGCTACTTGTTCAAATGTAATGCTAAGTCCTCTCTCCTCCAAGTTACCAACTGCACCTTTAAAGGGCAAAACAGGCTCATATCGCCCTGAAAGCCCGAAAATGAGGAGGAAAGGCTTGTGACTAAAACGAATGATGGAACTACCGAAGACGTGTTTGCAGCACTATAATTAGTCAATGTCTTCATATCCTGCATGGAAACCCCTTTGAAAAAACACTTTTGAGTGAAAGACCACTTAGTTTGTGGTCAAGTGTAAAAACACGCTCCTGTCGCTCCGAAATGCTCAAAAATAAGAGGAGAGACCTCTCGGAGCGAAACGAATGGTGGAACAGCTGAAGACACGTTTGCAATGTCATGATGAGGTAGTCTGGACGTTTTTAACAGATTCTCACTTGAGGAGGCATCTTTCAGTGAAAAATGGCTCAATTTGTCTTAAAGCGCAAAACAGGCTCATATCGCCATGAAAGCCCGAAAAACTGAGAGTGATGGCCTGTGACTAAAACGAATAATGGAACTACCGAAGACGTGTTTGCAGCACTATAATTAGTCAATGTCTTCATATCCTGCATGGAAACCCCTTTGAAAAAACACTTTTGAGTGAAAGACCACTTAGTTTGTGGTCAGGTACAAAAAACAGCTCCTGTCGCTCCGAAATGCTCAAAAA